>NC_079215.1:31012239-31312239 GCF_029633865.1 Lampris incognitus
GGCGGGCACAGAACACTACACAAGAATGTTACAAAATATATGCTTATATATAGATGCTACTGGATGGTTAGCAATCACATATATTTCACCCCGTTTATTGTAAAGCAAATTTGAGTGTTAGAAAAGTTTAATTTATTATGTATTTCAATGTAAGCGCCTCCCCCTTCCCCATTGGACGTTGTGCACGTGATGTGTACGGCGATATATATATATATATATAGTGTAACGTGCATGGATAAATCGATACGTTGGCCCTTGACTAACGGGTCAGACCCTTCAGTTGACTGGTTAACGTAGTCGCTTGCGGTGTGGGAGCCACGGGTTCGCGTCCCGGATGCTTCGGGCCCAGCTTGTCTGTGAATGTTCTCATTCATCCAGGTCATGGTTATCCAAAGGAATTGAATCGAGTGCAACTGGACTTGGTATATATCCGTGAAGACGTTTCACATCTCATCCAAGAGGCTTCATCAGTTCGTGCCTTTCTGACTACACGAAGCTGCCCCCTGAATTCATTACATTTCTTGTGAACACTAACAACTATTTCAGACAGAGCATGTACATTAAAGCAATCCCAGTGGAGGGAGAAGAAAAAAAAATCACACGTACATAGATATACAGTATATACATACATACCACACACAATTTCTTTACATCAGTATCATCTGTTAGTTGGAACAATATGCATAGCCCATCAGTAAAATTTAAACAACTGTGATATGCCAGTGTACCTTTTCCCCTCCAATCCACCCCCTCCCTATCCAAATATCCATTTCCCATGTATTGCATGTTTTCCCAGATTACACACGCGCACACACACACGAGAACAAAAAATAAATAAAACTGCACAACTCAACCACCAACCGGACAGATAAAATAAACTAATGGATAAAACTCAAGTTTGAGATCATATGGTTATTTTTGTTCCCTTCATTTAACCAGGTAAGCCAATTGAGGAAGGGCATCACAAATACAGATTTACTTACAGATTAGTGAGACACGTGGGCTTGTGCTTCACAGATGAGTTTTGTCATTCTGGGTGGCAGAGAGGCAACTGCAGTGATTAAGGTGTTTTCCAGACAGTCCGTTTCTTTGCTTTGTTTTATTTTTATCTGCGTCATTGCAGAAAATCATGTTTCACACAGATGGGTGGATCCAAATAGGAACAACTGTTCCAAGGCTCTCTTTCCTAGCTCTGGGTGTTCCTTCTTCACACACCCAAAACTGTGTGAGAGTACACTCCTCGAACTTCATCTGCAGACCACGGTCACATGAAACATCCACAATGCTTTCTTGTAGACTGGCAAGTAGCTTGGTTCTGTTGCTTTCAGACAAGAGAAATGGATTTCTCACCCAGTCCAGCTGTGCAGATCTCTTCTCAATGTCAGTATAGGAATTAAACTCAGAAGTCAAGTTGGCCAAATGTCTCTCTATTATTGACTTCACTGGAGCTCTCTCCACATCCTCATTGGAGAGGAAACCATCTACCCCAGGAAAGCAGGTGAGATCCCCCTCTGCACATGACCTTTTCCACAGCTCTGCTTTCTTGAGAAAACCACCCACCTTGTCATACAGGTTCAGAATGTTAGTGTCCTTGCCTTACACACATTAAGGTCATTCAGCTTAGTGAATATATCTGAAAGATATGCTAGCTTTGCAAGCCAGTCAGAGTCCTCGAACAAGCCGGCATGGGGAGAGCCATGATCCGACAAAGACGCGCACTTCAGATCGTAGTTCAAACAGCCTGTTGAGAATCCTCCCGCGGGAGAGCCAGCGCACCTCGGTGTGTAGTAACAATTGTGCGTTCAGAGTCCATGTTTTCACAGTCTGCGAAACAGTCATGCATTAAGTGGCCTTGACTTAATGTTACGATGACGGTGAGCTGTCAGTGAACTGTGTTCAGATGAAATGAATTGTCCCTAGGAATGAAAGGGTGTGTGTGTCGCCAAAGTGTCTCCCCGCCTGCCGACCAGCACATCCCCGCGACCCTGGGAGCAGGATAAGCGGTCTAGATAATGGATGGACTAGTTAATTACCTCGACGGCATCGTTCAAAACGGCATGCAACATAGGGTTCATTTTCTTGGATGCCAATGCTTCCCTGTGTATGATACAGTGGGTCAGTCCACTGCACATCGGGTTTCTCCTTCCTAATCCGCGCTATGAGTCCTTTCACAGTGTGAAAGGACTCATAGCGCGGATTAGGAAGGCACGGCCTGTCATCGACGCAGCCACGTCAGTACTGTAACGAATTCGTGGGGCAGCCCGGTAACCGCCGCAGCCAGGATGCGAACCCGTGTCTCCCGCACCACGGGCGACTACGTTAATCAATCGACTAAAGGGTCTGACCTGTTAGCCAAGAACTACCGTGTCTACTTATTCGTGTATGTGACACTACCCCCTTCCTTCGGGAAACGCTTCCGATGGCCACACGGTCCTTCACGATCTCATCATCCCACTTCCGATACCAATGGAGCGAATTCGGAGGGCAGCCCTGCCGGAAAGCGAACCCGGGTCTCCCGCACCACGGGCGACTACGTTAACCAGTCGACTAAAGGGTCCGACCCGTTAGCCAAGGGCTACCGAGCCTATTCATCCGAAATCGTTACATTGCCCCCTTCCTTCGGGAAGGGCGTCCCCGGCCGGACCGTCACAGCCGGGGCACGAACCCGGGTCTCCCGCACCACGGGCGACTACGTTAACCGCCTACTGCGGGCGGATCGTCCGGGCGAAATGTTGACAATGTTGAGCGACGTTGAGTTTATTGTCAAATCACATTTCGGTACCATCAACATTCATCAACATCCTCTGCCAATCGTAACACCCATATCTTCCCCTCATGAAGATTTGACCAATCAGTTCAGAGGCAGGCGAGGGATGTTGATGCGGGCGTTGAGGTGAACATACAACGCGTAGCCTATACGATTGACAGTCTCAATTCGTTCGAGCTGTCAAATATATAAACCCAGTTTTCATAACGGTGGGTATTATCTTCCCCTCATGAACTGAACATCCAACGCAAAGCCTATACGATCGACAGTCTCAATTCGTTCGAGCTGTCAAATATATAAATCCAGTTTGCCGTAGCATTGAACGCAAGCTGTGTACGGTACAGTACAGTACAGCAAGGTTATGAAGAGCTACCTATTGCTCATGGTAAGCAATACTTTTCACGACATGATATATCTATTAATTTTGTTTATTGGAGGGGCTACTCTCATACTGATGGGCTGCACATGATCTCTCACACGGTCCCTATTTAGAAGCGTAGCCCCGTTGTGACTGATGTGTCGTGTTACGTATATTGACCCACTCCATAGCTAGAGATGCTAGGTGAAAACGTAGTAGTGACCTACGGTCAATTTCTCCCACATTATATAGCGGTTTATTATGGATATGTGCACATTAGAGGATATAACTGAAAGTATGAATCATTACAACAATTCTGGTATGGTGTCGTGTCGATTTATTCAGCTATTCTATCATAAAACTAGGCTACAATTTCGCTAGCTTGCTTGCCGTTGCATTGAATGCCAGCGGTGTACGGTACGGTAAATATGTGTATTGTAAATAGTTACAGCCTACTGCCTGTGACGTCATTGTCAGCTCTGGAAACCCAGGTTTTTTTTAAGGCAGCTTATACGACGGTCGTCGGATCGAATCCTGTCCGAAGTGTAAAAAACATAAAAGTTTTCTGACGTCGTTTCGACAGCTAACAACGCATTTATCAGAAAGATGCGGTTGGAAACAGTCATACTTTTCCTTTCTTTCTCTCCTTTTCCTCCCCCTTCTCTTCCTCCCTTTCTTTTCTTCTCCCCCCTTCTTCCCCTTTCTTCCCCATCTTTACCTGGACGAATGTCCCCCAGCCTCAGTCCAGGACCCAAGCCATGCGACCAGCATCATCATGTTAAAAAAAAAAAAAAGGATTTATAAAAACAACGTGAAGGGGAATGGCAGGCAGCATCCAAGTGGCGACCACCATCACCACGGAGACCTGGGAGGAGAACCGACTGCACGTGCACAGAAGGGAGACTCGCATGACACCATTCACACACAAAAAGAGAAAGGAGAAGACGTCATTCAGAGAGAGAAAAGACATGAGAGAACAGTTTGCAATAGTCAGTCATAATCAACACCCTATAATCTCGTCGGCAGAACAGTGGTTGGTAAATTCATTGAGACAGAAAACCAACCCGCTATGCAGTACAGGTTGTGAAGCACTCAACTTAGAGGCAACTAATTGTAAGCCAAGGCAAAAATATATCTTAAATTTGGATGTAAAGGACTCAGACTGATTGTCTGATGGCAGCAGGCAGGTTATTCCACAAGAACGGACCCCGATAGAAAAAGGCCCTGCCATCAGGTGACTTCTTAACTTTGGGTACACAGGAGTCCTGTACTTTGAGAGTGAAGAGCTTGAGATGGAATGTACGGTTTAAGGAGATCAGGCAGGGAAGATGGGGCCAGCCCATTTAGGATTTTACAAGTCAGCAGAAGCACCTTGTATTTTGATCTAACATGGATAGGAAGCCAATAATTGGTGTAATATGGTCAAATTTCCAAGATTTAGTTAGGATTCTAGCAGCAGCATTCTGAACCATCTGAAGACTTAGTACTAGAATGTGGAAGACCTGAAAACAGAACATTACAGTAATCAAGTCTGGATGAAACAAATGCATGCATTAGTCTCTGCGTCAGCCATGGAGAGAAAAGACAGAATTTTAGCTATGTTACGCAAGTGAAAAAAGGCAGTCTTGGTGATTTCTTTTATGTGCTTATCAAAGGAAGGGAATCAAATGTAACACCAAGATTTTTAGCTGCCACACTGAAACCGGAGTTGTCAATTGTCATCATTACTTGATCAAATTGGTGTCCGTCTAGCAGGGCCAATGACCAGCATCTCAGTTTTATCCGAATTTAAAAGCAGAAAGTGGCATCCAGTTTTTTCACAGTAGCCAAGCAGGCCTCCAAGTTAGTCATCAGCCCTTATAGGCACATACAGCCGAGTATCATCAGCATAGCAATGGACATTTATTCCATAACTGTGTATAATTTGGCCAAGAGGTGTAATGTAAAGAGAAGACAGCCAAGAACTGAGCCCTGAGGCACACCATATTTAACGTCAGAAAATTTTGATACATAACTATAGCAGACACTGTTCTTCCAGATAAGTACGACTTAAGCCAAGAGAGAGCTAAGCCAGAGACACCAAAATTACAATTTAATCTATCTAATAGTATACAGCGATCAATGGTGTCAAAGGCTGCACTGAGGTCCAGTAGTAGAAGCACAGAAGTAGAATCAGAGTCCACAGCTAGTAAAAGATTGTTCACCACTCAGGTCAGAGCAGTTCCAGTGGAGTGACAGGGCCTGAAAAGGTTCATATAGATGGTTCTTTTATATGGGTCGAAAGTTGTTGAAACACAACTCTCGTACTTTAGAAAAGAATGCAAGATTAGAGACTGGTTGATAGTTAAGAGACCCTGGATCGAGGTGCAGTTTTTTTTAAATAGAGGTTTAACCACAGCTGTCTTAACTGCTGGGAACAATCCCAGTAGTAAGTGATAAATTAACCATGTCTAGCATTGTAGGTCCAAGAAAAGGCTAGAGGTCTTTAAAAGGTTTTGCTGGTAAGGGGTCAAGTAGGCAAGCAGTTGGTTTAGAAGCTGACACGAACCTAATCAAAGTATCGAGAGATAGTTTCAAAAGCTATAATAGCGGACTGTCAAGTCACTCATTGTATAGATATGAATTTGGTAAGACAGGATCTGCAGGAGTTGAACTAATTTTGTTTAAGATCAACCTTATAGCAGGAAAAATCTAGAAATTCATGAGCTGTGAATGGTGAGCAGCTAATAGAGGGAGTAAGTTTAGATAGTGTCAGAAATCTGGGGTTATGTTTATTAATATTGATTAAGTGAGAGCGATATGCTGTTTTTGCAGCAGATAAAGCATGCTTGTATTTCAATAAACACTCATGCTATGACAGGTTAAAAAAAACTTCTAATTTTCGCCATTTATGTTCCAGTCTCCTGCAGGTCTGCTTAAGAGCATGCGTCTCATTAAACCAGGGTGTAGGCCTCTTTAGTTGTCTAGCTCTGGTAGCGGGAGGTGCAACTGAATTGAGGAGACTAGAGAGGGCCACATATAAGTCACTAGTGAAATTTTGAGAGTCAGTTACCACAGTGAAAGGAGCCAAGACATCAAGCAGCTGCTGGCCAAATGCAGCTACAGTGGAGGGACCAATGTGGCGAGGGGCAATTACATCTGTGCTGACATTAACTGGACAGGCCAATAATGCTTCAAATTTGACGAGAAAATTATCTGACACAGCAGATGTGGTTGGCAAGACATTCAGATCAGAAACTGCTATCCCTTTAGATAAAACCAAATCAAGGGTGTTACCACTGCATTGAGTCGACTCTTGAACAAACCGAGTGAACCCAAAATTATCTACTAGTGCCATAAAGGTTTTAGAGGCTCAGCAGCCTTATTCAGATGAATATTGAAATCACCAAGAATTAGAATCGCAGAGTGAGTAACAAGGCCTGAGACAAATTCTCCAAGAAATGAGTAACAGCCAGGAGGCCGACAGAGTATCACAATTTGGACTGAGCCGAGTCTATTCATGGCTGAGGGAGATGAACCAAGAATAAAAGCCTCAAAAGACTGGAATTTAGAATCAAGTCTAGATGTCAGATTGAAAATTGATTTATATATTAAGGCAACACCCCCCCCACACACACACACACACCTCATTTGCCTGAGCTACATGGGCATAAGTATTATCAGGTGGGGAAGCTTAATTTAAAGGAAAAAATTTGGTTTCAGCCATGTTTCACATAACCCAATCATATCGAAACTATGTTCAAGAATCAGATCATTTATTAGTAAGGCTTTGGTAGACAATGATCTGATATTTATGAAACCAAATTTAAGTATCTTGTGGAAGTGATCAGTAGTAGGCAGAACTTTAGAGCTACCAGTGGGTGAAGGTTAATTGGAATTAGACACCTTGTTGACAGTTTTGGCAACCAACGCTTTGGGTGATATGTGGTCATATTCTTGATAACATTAGCTGTTTGGTTCTGTAGATTATTAGGTACTTTGTCGCACATTTCACCACAGTCAGTGGTAGAAATAATTACTAGATTGTTGTGATTCACACATTTAGGAGAGGAGGGCAATAGGGTAGGGAGACAGTCTCAATGGTATAGACCAAGCCATCGGCTTGATAATCTACACTGAGAAATTCCCTGACTAATCATATTAATTAAACTACTTGACTCCACATACACACAAGATTTAAACCTAGTAGGCTCTCTAATCACCTGCAACCTGCTGAATGATAAGTCCCTAGTGTCAAACTAAACGTAAACAGCCATCTATATTGCTAGACAAAAGAGCGGCGCCGCCCCCAGTCGGGTGAATGCCATCCACTTTCAGCAGGTAAGGGCGGCCCCAGAAAGGCCAGTTAACAAAGCCGAATCCCTGCTCATTACAGTAATGAGCCAGCCAGCGGTTCATTTAGGTGAGCCTACTGTACATCTCATCATTACCCCTAACAGGTAAGGGACCAGAGACAATCGACGCCGTCACATCTTTCTGGCGAACTCAAGCATTCCGAGTAGGCTGGCTTTTGTGATCTCTGATTGCTTCATCCTGGCATTATTGGTGCTGACATGAATAACAATGTTGCTGAAAGTAGTGGTGCTGTGTGCATGGGTTCCCTGACTCTCCCTCCGTGATGCCAGCACCCTAAGATCCTCTATGTCGGAGACTCTGGCCCCGGGTAAACAGTGAACCAAGGCTGGCGAAGCTAATCTAACATTGCCGGTAATGGAGTCTCCTATCACTAGCGTGCGTTGCTTTACTCTGTCGACAGGAGGGGGGAGAAGCACGATGGCCGGTAGGACTACCAACAGAGCTGGTGAGTGGTGAAAACCGGTTTGCAGTCGGGAGAGGCGACTGCAGACCAGGCCACACGACCGATGGCTTGCTCTTTCGAGCCTTCCCGCGCCGTAAACAAGAGAAATTCCGCCGCATCTGCCGACGAAGCTGAGCTAGTGCTAACAATAGCATGTCTGCTGTCAGGCCCGGGGCTAAGGCTATCTGGAGTGCCCGTCACATCTAACGTAATCCTAGCCGAAAGCAGCTGCTCTATCTCACGGACACGTCTCTCTAGTAGAGACAACCTATCTGTAACTACGGAGCAGTCGCCACAAACCATCGTTTTAACGAGGCTGTTTTGACTGCGAATGTGATAGAGCCAACTGCTAAACTAGGCTCAAAGCTAGTAAACTAGGAACGATAAGCTGCCTACTAAACACAAGATTCGTATTAGAAAACTAGAGCATTTAGCGATAAGTGAACCAAGCACAGAAAATAGCTAAATCGGAACAAAATGCAGGTTAGGGCAGAATATAGAGAAGAACTAGTAAGAAAATAAAAGTTGTCGATCTCACGAAGCCCCCGCTCACGAAGGCGGAAGCTGGAAACAGCTGACTTATTGCAAAGGTGGAATCCTGTGACAGTACCACGCTTGAATTCACTGAACTGTTCAGAACGACCCATTCTTTCACAAATGTTTGTAAATACAGACTGCATGGATAGCTGCTTGATTTTATACACCTGTGGCAATGGGTCTGAATGAAACACCCGAATTCAATGATTAAGAGGTGTGTCCCAATGCTTTTGCATATAACGAAGTCTGATGACTTGGCACAGAAACATCCTGACGTGTTTGGTGTCAGTGTATTAACTAGACTCACTCGCTAAATCAGTGTTTCTCAACCGGGGGTCCGCGGACCCCTAGTGGTCCGTGGTGTAATTGCAAGGGGTCCGTGAAAATAAAATATCTTTAAAAAAAGATCCTATGACATTTATAGAAATAGGATTATTTTACTCAAATATGACTGAGGCCTTTATCTACCTAAACTATAAAGGGTAACATGACTTTTTTCTCTAATTACATCTGTTTCACAAGTGTAATTTATTGTATTTAATAAGAGATCTCGCTCTCGTTTGCATTGTTAAAAGTTACTGCATAAAAATTCTGTTGTTATATATATCTGAAAGTTACTGAATACTGTTCTGATCTGTTATTCCCACCTATATGCTTATTTAGGTGTCATTAATTATAAATGATTAGGCACACCGTTATTACACAATGCCTAACGTGGCTTGCTTTATTCCAACGTATTGCAAGACTGCCCGAACAATATTCCTTTTCAATTAAAAAATATGAACCCATATAATGACAGTATCAAAACATTCATAACCAAAACACATACCACATATTCTGTATGCTTTCACCTTAATTAGAACCATGTATTAATTCTCCATTAACACATATTCACTTATGAACAGTCCGTAAACATATAAGACCTTTTAACATGTTAATTTCACATTTGCATCATCAAACAACAATCGTCACTGAACTTGACGCAACAGGTTTTTTTTACATTTCTCCAGTCTATGTCATATCACAATCTGCCAGCCTCGATGGCAAGCGTCTCTCTCTTGGAGGCCTGTCTGCCCCCGGGGTGTCATTGCTGGTGTTGCTCCGCTCTGCGTTTTGAGCACCCAGTGTCTCTCTGTTTGATGTGCAGTCCTCGGCATCCTGTGATGCTTCTGTTCCGGCAGGTGTCTCCTGAGTACTGGTGTATCGCTTCACGAATGTTGTGTTCCGTGTGTATCTGGCTCCGGTTGGAGATTCGACGACAACTTGGTTTCCTGATTTGCTCACCACCTTGTGTGGCGTTGTGTTGAATAGTGTTGTCAGTTTATCAGTCTTTTCTTGTCTCACCAGGACCGTGTCACCGACATTGACATCCGAGTACCTGGCGTGACGCCGTTCGTCTGCATAGATCTTTGATTGTCCTTTCTGTTCTGCATCTCTGTCTCTTACCTCCAGATCAGCGTGTGCTGCTGTGATGCTTGGCAGCTTCCCCCTCATCTTTCTTTTGAAGAGCAACTCCGCGGGACTCTTCCCTGTGGTCGCGTGATCGATGCTCCGGTATACTGTCACATACTTTCTAAGTTCTCGCTTCCAATTGAGTCCATCTGAAACAGCGATGCGAATCCCCTTCATCAGCGAGGCGTTTTGACGTTCTACCTCGCCGTTCGCCTGCGCCCATCGTGGCGTTGTTTTCACATGCTTGATTCCGTTGGTGTCACAGTACTCACTGAACTCCTCTGATTTGAACTGAGGACCCTGGTCCGACCTCAGTGTGACGGGAAGTCCATGTCGACTGAAGATTGTCTCTAGACTGTCTATCACTTTTGACGTGGTTGTGGACTTTAACACGTCATACTCATAGTAGCGGCTGTAGTAATCAACTACAACTAGAATCGAGTGACCTGTCGGCAGGGGTCCGAGTAAGTCAACGGCAATATCTTGCCAGGGCTTAACGGTTCCGGTGCGTCTGGCCGAGCAACAACTTGGCATCCGTGGCATGACCTACAATGTCTCTCGGCTGCTCTGTCCATTGTTGGCCACCAGACTTTGCTCCTGAGGTGCTGTTTAGTTCCGACAATTCCTAAGTGTCCTTCGTGTGCTAGTGAGAGAGCGCGTGCCCGCAGTACTTGTGGCAGCACAATACGCGTTCCACGTAGAACCAACTGTCCTATTACACATAACTCAGTAGCCACCGCGGCATATGCTGCGCACTTCTCAAAGTGTCCACTCTCAATAGCTTTACGCACCTCGATCAGCTCCTCGTCGTGGGCTGATGCCTCCTCCACCTCGCGGGTTGTCAATGCTCTGGGTGTGGCACTCACTGCAACGAATCTCACGTACTCGTCGGATCCGTGTACATGTTTCTGTTTCAGTGCGCTGTTCCCCAGCAGACGTGATAGTAGGTCTGCTATGTTCTTTTTGCCTGAGATATGTACTACTTTAAAATCATAAGGCTGTAACCTTAGGACCCATCGCTCTATACGAGCGCATGGTTTCGAGCGTGGGCTGTAGATAGATTCAAGAGGTTTGTGGTCTGTAACCAAGTCAAATCGTCTACCATAGATGTATGGGTGTAACCTTTCACACGCCCATACCAGACCTAAGGCCTCTTTCTCTGTCTGAGAATACCTGCGTTCACAGTCGGTTAGACCACGACTGACATAACAAATGGGAACATTTTCTCCATTCTGGGTCTGTACTAACACTGCTCCTAATCCCACTGGACTAGCATCTGCAATGATTTTGGTCGGTGCATCTTTGTTAAAGTAGGCTAGTGTCCCTGCTTTGGCTAAACCCTCTTTCAGCGCCTCAAACGCTTGTTTCTGTTCTGGACCGAATTCAAACGGAGTGTCCTTTCTTGTCAGGCGTCGCAGCGGCTCTGACACTGTTGCAAACTGTGGAATGAATCTGCTGCTGTAACTTACGAGCCCGAAGAAGCTTCTCACCTCCGATGCGTTTTCCGGCTCTCTCGCCTCGCTCACGGCTCTCACTCTCTCCTCTGTAGGACCGATTCCTTTTTCAGACAGCAGGATTCCCATGAAAATCAGTCGATCCATGTTGAACTGACACTTGGCAGGGTTTAGCGTCAGTCCGCACTCCTCCAGTCTCCTCATGACTGTGTGTAGTCGCTCGTTGTGTGTCTCCTCATCCTTAGCGTGGACTATGACATCATCTGAGATGTTCTCCACACCTTCTATACCAGCCAGTGCAGCGGCGATTTCATGCTGGTACTGTTCGCTGGCGGAAGACACGCCGAAGATGAGTCTCTTGTATCTGTAGACTCCGTTGTGGATGGCGAATGTGGTGATTCCGCGTGATCTGGGGTCATTTCAAGTTGGTGGTAGCCCCACTTTAAGTCCAGTTTACTAAACACCACCGATCCATTCATCCCTTGTAGTAGCTCATCCACAGTGGGTATTGGATACCTCTCTCTGATGATGGCAAGGTTTGCCTGTCGCATGTCTAAACACAGTCTTATTTCTGAGTTTGCCTTTGGCACGATGACCACTGGATTTACCCATGGTGTTGGTCCATCGACCGGTTCTATTATGTCTAGATCTAGGAGCTCTTTTATCTTGGCCTCCACAGGTGCCCGTAGGTTGAAGGGTATACGCCTGAGTGGCTGTGCTACTGGTGTCACCTCTGGGTCTATGTGTAGCTTTATCTGTTTTGTTTTCAGCTTCCCTACCCCCTGAAATACAGTCGGGTACTGCTGCTGAAGTGATTGGTTCATGCCTCTGACGGCTGATATGTTGGCACCTATTTTCAGTACACCTAGTTTCATGGCCAACTCTTTTCCTAGTAGTGGTTCTCCATCACCTCTGATTACTATGGATTCTGCTTGTTCACAGCGTTCTCCTATTTTTACTTTGCATGTGAACGCCCCTTTAATGGGTAGAGGTTGGTTAGATGAATAAGAAAATAGTTTCCTTTCCGGCTTTGGGACATATGAGTGGCACCCAATTTTCTCTGACTTTAAACCCTCCCAGGTCTTTTCGTCTATCACATTGCAAGTAGCCCCGGAGTCGACAAGCATCTTCAAGCTAACTCCTCCCACATTTATGTTGAGCCTATCTGACTTGTCTGTATCACTCAATACAAAGGCATAATCATTTTATTCTATCTCTATTTTATGCACTTTTTACTTTCCTGTTGCACCTTTTGTTTTGCATCGTTTTGCGAAATGGTCTCTACCATTGCATTTGCGACACGTTTGGCCGCGCGCGGGACAATTGGGGTCTTTCCCAAAGCGGTCTGAATGTCCACATCTAAAACACGTTTTGTCCCTTTTGTCCGTTTTTCCTCTATCCGCGCCCGGTCTCCCTTGTCCTCTCTTCTGATATTTCCCTCCTTTCTGTGAGACACGACTCACAGTCGCCTCTGCTTTCCCCTCCCTCACAGACATCTCCGCCATTTGTTCTTCAATTTGTTCACACTGTGCCGCCAACTCGAGAGCGCGAGCAAGCGCCAAACCACGCTCCTCAAGGAGTCTACGGCGAATATAACTTGACGTGCATTTGCTTACAATTGAATCTCTAATCTGATCGTCTGTGTCTCCACCAAAACCGCAGTCTTTTGCCGCACGTCTCAAGCGTGTAGCGAATTGTTGTACTGTCTCCCCCTGATTCTGGGAGATTTTCTGAAATGTCTGGTGGGCGAATGTAGCATTTACTTGAGGCACGAAATATCTGTTCAAAGCTGCAACAGCGGCATCATAATCAGTCACCTCTCCGGTGCCGTCCAAAGTTGAAAAGATGTCCTGTGTGTCTGGACCTGCGTGATGCAGAAGAAGTGCTCTCCGGCGCTGCTTCACTGCATCCTCGGTGTTATCATCGATGATCAGACCTTTCCCATCAGCAAACAGTTCAAATTAGTCCATGGGCCAACTTTTGAAAGGATCCATGTCTGTAGATGATATTTTGGTATGATAACCATTCCTGAGTGGCAGCTGTATCACAGTTATCAGCTCATGAAGTTAACCACCCGCTAAACTAAATTGCATTTTAGACGCTGGTGCATATCCTGGTTTAGCCTCATGGTCAGGACATTTTTCAATGTTCTATAGTCTTTGGTATCATTTTAAAGGGGACCTTCTTAGCTTTCATTCAAGCCCTGTTGTAGACATTTCTCACAAATATAGAGGTCACTTGAGCTCTTCAACCCGTCAATAACACACATCTTTCTGCAATTTTCGCCTAAACTATATACTTTCTTTTAGCCCTGTGGCATCTAGGAATATCAGGGACACAAAACACAAAAACTGGAATACTCACAGGACTGTAAAGATTCAGAAAATGTATAATATACCCATACTATTTCATTGTGTGAGGTGATTGTGAGCCTTAAATGAGAACCAGACCAAAGCCAGTTAGGTCACAAACTGGTCTCTATACATTTGTTTAAATACACAACCAAAATACATGATAAAAAGGAATACCATAATGAGGTAATGAACTATTTTAATATTTTAAACAACATTGACATTTACATATACTTAGTCAATGATACATGTAATCCCATATCATTAGTGGGTATATGTAATGGTAATGGGTAGGGTAATGGGTGTATGTGAATATGGTTACATTATTGTTATCAAGCTCTGGGTAACCAAGTCCAGAATCAACATCCTGTGCATCAATAGACTACTACCACAGTAATACCATCAGAATCATCACACTGTCATTCATCAAACTGCTCGTTTCTCTCATCATCTGACTCCCCAAGTTCAAAGTCCAGTTCTGGACCATCCTGCTGTTTTTGGTTACTGCAGGTCTGTAACCTGCACATGTCTGTGCATGGAAGTCCATTTGACAGGCACATGCAGCTTGGCATTTTGCATGAATGCACACACTTGCATGTTAGCATTTCCAAGACCACATCTGGTGCAGGTGGGGAGCGCATCCAGTAAATGGCCAGCTTGCCTTCATCGTCTGTCCATCCATACTCAGTAGGGCTTGGCACCACAGGGTTAGCCTGCAGACAGCACTTCCATATTGCTGCCTGATAGATGGCTCGTTGAACATGCATAAAGAGACAGTCTCTACATGGTGGCAGCTGGCTGGACTCAACCTCTCCCCTTTTGGTGCAGAAGAGCTGGTAACGCAGTTTGTTCACCTCAGCAGTGCTGCTATTAGCAACATACATCCGACAGGTGAACTGCTCAATTTTCTGGAACAGCTCATCACTCACATTCCATGTCTGTCCCAGTTGACTAAAAGTCTCTTGGCAGGAAGTGTGCTTTCTCACTATCTTCAGGGCATTCAGCTTCCCTCGACCAGCGAATGCACTGACAGTGTCGCAGCCTGTGAAGGCATGTAAGCCAATTAGGCTGTCACAGATGCTGTCTCCAAGTGAACTTGCCAGTTTGGTGATGTCGACAAACCGTATGCGGTTCTGAGTCCCACACTTCTGGTAGATGGGACAGGTGATGTCCTTCTGGAAGCCAAGACAAAGCACCATGACATCAGTGTCCTCAGCTGTGATGATAACTGACTTTGAGCCCGCATTTGCTGCATGCAATGCATGCAGGAGCAGACGGGTGTCAGCTTCTTCATGTGTGGAGTGCAGTTCTGCTGCTTCCTCACACCCATCTTCTGTCAACTTGTAGCAGGTTTCCTCACAGGTCATGTACAACACCTTGCCATGCAGCATAGCTCTGTATCGTGGGAGTTTCCACTCTTCCACCAGAAACTTGATGAGACTGGTCTTGTTGGAGGAACTGCACAGAAATTTTCTCCACTGCTGGACGTGGTGTCCCCCTGCAAGATTCTTGTACTGGAGAGTGATGTCTCCACCCCGGTTCAGTCGTTCAGCATCTTTGATCGAAGTCTGGTGATAGACATCAAAAACAACATCAATCCTCCCACTCTGTGCTCCCTCATGGAGGACCTGGGTCAAGGCTGACTCTGCCACCTGTGCAAAGGTTTTGTTGTTGCCATTCATTTTTTGGACCAGGCTCATCCCATCAATGATGGAAGTAGATGGGATTGGGATGTCTTCTGCAGGAGATACATTCTTTTCAAGCTCTCTGGCAAGTGCAGCCTTGTTTGTTTTTCGTAAGGACCCATCAGCATTTGCCAGTGCCCATGGTAGTGGGCCCAATGGGTAGGCAAGGACATCCTTCAGATTCACCTTCCTGCTTTCAGCCACCAGGATCATGTGACTGAAAAGGTTTCTATCTGCCTTCAGAACCACATCCTGTGCTTTCTTTCCATGAGCTTGTTTTGTGCTGACATTGGAGAATGTTTTCAGACTTTGCTTGGTCATCTTGTCGTGGAATTTCACAGGTGGTGGGTCTGCATCTAACCTTGTTTGCTGGAATGCTTGGTAGGCCTCTTCTCCTTTTTCAAGAGCTCTCAAGAGATCTATTGTCAGATCAGGTGGAGCCATGTTGCCAGTGGAGAGGCTAACCAAATCAATCTCATCAGGGGACATAGGATTGAGCCAGTTATTCTCCATAAGGTCCATGAGAGACTGGACATCTGCTTCATCTCTCTTGATCCTTGGACTCTGTAGATCTGGATGAGACCATTTGCACCTGCCTTGACCTGTCAGGTCTCTCAGCTGTCTCAGGTACATGCTTCTATACTCAGCTGTGAGATAATATTTGGTCACAGCTCCTGGCTTCAAGCTGAATCCCTTTGTCCCTCCAGCTGTTTGGGTGTCTTTGTTCACCGTTTCTTCTATAGCTTGGTCAACAGGGATTCGGCCAAAGGGATTGGTGGAGCCCAGTTGGACTGAGAAGCCTCCTTCCATGAATTCTGTGTACACATCTGGGTGTGTGATGGGCAGCTCAGACATCTGGGCGTAGTAGTAGGGGAGGTAGCGTGCATAATTCATCCTGTCATAAGCAAAGCACCATGGGATCATTGCTCGAATGCTAGCCAAGTGTAGCATCCAGTCTCCCTCTCTGGATGCTCGGATGAGCCCCAACAAGATTTCAACCATGTCCAAATAGGACATCCAGAAGTTCGAGAGGCTGCCGTTTCCACCTCTAAGGAACTCACGGTAGACTTCAAATAGATCCATGGTGCGTGTACAAGAGCTGATCTCGAGGACCTCCTTCAAAGCATGTTGTGAGACTTCTTTCCCAAGGCTGTCAATGGTCTTCAGTGTCTCATTCAGGTGAACCATGTCATTCCTGTGAGTTTCTTCCAACCAGGACAGGAAACCATTCAAGGTCAGTCGCATGAGAGCCTCATACAGGAGCTTGTGTAGTCGCACTGCCCTGTTGTACTTGCGGCCATCCATAACACCAGCAATTGAGCCTTCTGCAATCATGCCAGACTCAATGCAGAGGTCTTTGAGTCCAGCATCTTGGAAACGCTTTCCTATTATTGCCAGCAGTGTGCAGATGGTGTGGAATACCCCAAGCCTAACGATGATATCATGGAACTTGTCATGGTGTTTCCATGTGATCTCGACAGCCTTCGCATACAGGGCTTGGTCAAAGACACAGACAATCTTCCTCAGGCCTAAGCACTGCATGATGCTCAGTGACTGGTTAAGCACCTCGTTGACAGTAGATATTTGTGTCGCTGGAGCATTGATGGTAGGCAGATAGCCTATATTGTCGGGGATGACCGTCATCTCTCCTCGAGTCAGGATGTTGAAGCCTGTCCAGCTGCTGACTGACTGTTCTTGTTGTGACATGCGTGCTAGGACCCAAAGAAGGTTTTTCTCTCTGGCAAGCTTAGTATTGGCTGCAGTATCGGCATCTGACTTTTTGCTTTGTGGTGGCCCTACCCGTTGTCCAGCATTGTAAGTTGGTAACATTGGTGGGGGTCCATCAATGCTTCTCTTCTTTGTTTTGGGAACAGTGGGCATGGGTTGGACAGGAAGTGGGTTGACTGGCTTTGCTTGCACAGCAGTCCCATTGACTCTGTGAGATGTTCCCTCACCACTGACAGTTTCTTCAAGACGGTCGATATTGTCCCAGGCTAAAGTTGTGAATATGCCAGGATGGATGTTAGCTGGAAGGGCAGTGCCACTCCCTGATGATGAGAGTTTCTGGAGACACAGGGCAGTGTTGATCTCTTCCATCTGTGAATAGGACACACTGTGACCAAGTCGGTTGAGGATGTTTATCAACTCTACATTTCCTGTCAACGATTTGACACTGAATGGCAGAACAATGTGCTTGGAAGGCTTGGTATTTCCACATGTCACTGCATATACTATGTCATGGCCAAATGACTGCAGAAGGCACTGCACTCTCTGGGATGCATGATCAGGATCATTTGAGCCTGTGAGTAGAGAGTACAGGAAGATAATGAGCGACTCTGGAATGGTAGGACATTCTGCTTCTGGTTTGACTTCAGGCGGCCAGGTTTGAGGAACATCTCGACTTTTAATGTCTGCTCTCAATTTGATGGCTGCTTTGGCTATAACATCTTATGCACTGACACTTTTCAGGGTCTGCAGCTCCCTTTTGAGAGACTGATTTTCTTTGGCAAGTTCCCTCATGGACAAGTTATCGGGATAGAGGAGGAATTTTCCTTTTTCATCAGGGAATATCTGCAAGGCTCCAGCAAACTCACTCTCCAGGTTTCGCCTTATGTGCTTCTTGGTTGATTCCTTGACTTGGGCAATGCCTTGGGAGTTCATTGAAGCTAGCAGTCTAGAAGAGAGATCAGTCATTGTCATCACTTGAGGATTGCCAAAAAGCTCCATCCTGATGAAGAGGAACAGCTCATTGTATGCCTTATTCACAGCAGCTTCATACTGGGCTGCAGCATCATCATCTTCATTACTGGCAACCTCTCCTTTGGAAACCTCTTCTTTGGTGTAAAGTCTATAGCATGACCTGTGGTAGTGCCCTTTAGCTGCTACAAGGTCTCTACTCACAATGGCAAGGATTCTGCTGTCCCTTTTCTTTGTGGCTGCACTCCTGATCTTTGCATCAGCTCGCAGTTCTCGACACTGCACCAGTACTTCTCTCGTATTCTGTCTCTTGGAATATTTGCTGTTTTTCTGACAAAATATGCACTCTGCATCATAAGTCCTAGATGTACTTGGAGCATGTCGAGCTACTCTCTTAGATTGTTTCTCTTCAGCAGAGACACAACTTTTCTTTTCTTTTGCAAGGAGGCCATCAAGAATTTGCTTCATAGTGAAGATACTGCGACACTTTCTGTGGTAGTAGATTGCTGGAATCTGTCCCTCAGGAATGTCTTTTGCCAGTTTCAAAACTGGTGCATGATTTCGTATCTGAGCTGCCCTGAGCAGAGTTCTCCATGAGTCGACACTTTGTAGTGAAACCAGCTTATCTGTATCATCAGAACAGTGGATAATGCACTCCACCCGTGGGCGCTTTGGTATTGGGTAAAAACTTGCTTGTTCACCAGTGGCCATATTCAGTCAGTTTTCACCTGCCACATACAAACAAACACATGTAACTTAGGTGTATGAACACTACTAAAACAAAGTTTACTTTGCTTCACCAGCGTCATATTACCATTATTTATCTTACATAGCCACAAATAGATACATTACCTAGTTGCTATGCAACAGCTGTATTTTGTCCACATGAGGCCGCTAAAATCAACACAAGATGAAAGTTCCTCGTAGCCACTTTAACTAATCATATTAACATATACATTAAAAGAACATGCTAACATTATGGGAAATTAGCTTACAATCTTCTCCAGAGTGAGACAAGAAGATAGATACCAGTTTCCTCTATATGTGTTTAGTAGAAAGCTATCTGGCTGCACGTTAGCCTAGCTTAGCACAATGAATGGAAGTACACAGTACTGGTTATCCTTGGTTGTTGGCCAACTAAGAACTGTCCCAGAGTTTAAGCTAGGCTAATCAGTACCAGGGGTGTTGAAATGCTATATTTGTAAAAATCTGGGCAAATACACAATCGTGAGAGGCACAGAAACAGGTTTCCTGAAAGAAAAATGAAATAGCTGCTCATTTGGAAAGGTTATCATGTATTATTTTACTTCTGTTAGTGTACCAAATAAAATGGCACCAGTGAAGTTGTGTCACCTTGGGTGATATCGATATCTGGTCTGACCCATGGACTAACTGGCTTTGGTCTAGTTAGTTTCTTAGTAATAATGCCCTTCTAATTTAAGGTTCACAAACACCTCACACAATGAAATAGTATGGGTATATTATACATTTCCTGAATCTTTACAGTCCTGTGAGTATTCCAGTTTTTGTGTTTTGTGTCCCTGATATTCCTAGATGCCACAGGGCTAAAAGAAAGTATATAGTTTAGGCGAACATTGCAGAAAGATGTGTGTTATTGACGGGTTGAAGAGCTCAAGTGATCTCTATATTTGTGAGAAATATCCACAACAGGGCTTGAATGAAAGCTAAGAAGGTCCCCTTTAAAATGATACCAAAGACAATATTATAGAACATTGAAAAATGTCCTGACCATGAGGCTAAACCAGGATATGCACCAGCGTCTAAAATGCAATTTAGTTTAGCGGGTGGTTAACTTCATGAGCTGATAACTGTGATACAGCTGCCACTCAGGAATGGTTATCATACCAAAATATCATCTACAGACATGGATCCTTTCAAAAATTATAAGTAAGTTTTGCCACCTTGAGTGTACCGAAATAGGAAATTTTGGGCTCTGGCCCATGGACTAAATGACATTAGCCATCTTGTCCACCGCGGCCCCAAAGTCGCCGGGTCGGAGTAGCAATCAAACGCCGGTATGCATGCTGTCTTTTCCATGCTGCCGCGCTAGCTAGCTACAACCGTTAGCTACACTTCAGATCTAACTAAAAGTTACGAACCTTAGCTCATCACTTAGCTTAGGCTTGGTACATCACTCGTCGCCATTGTTCTGATCTGTTATTCCCACCTATATGCTTATTTGGGTGTCATTAATTATAAATGATTAGGCACACCGTTATTACACAATGCCTAACGTGGCTTGCTTTATTCCACCGTATTGCAAGACTGCCCGAACAATATTCCTTGCGCTTCTCCCCACATCAACAGGTGACGTCACATACATACGGGTGCCCTTACATGCCAAACCGGTACAAGACAAATACATATTTTGTTACATATATCTGAAAGTTACTGCATAAGAATTCTGTTTTGTTAACTATATCTAAGTTACAACTCAAAGCTCTTATTTTTGCCCCAAAGAGTGACTAAATGCTATAATGCAATTTAAAATGCAGTTTCTACCGTTTCTATCAAATTGCAACCCCCCCTCCCCGAAGATCAGGTGGAGGGGTCCTCAGGGTAGATCAAAAATACGCAGGGGGTCCAGGACCCCAAAAAGGTTGAGAACCACTGCACTAGATGATGGTTTGCTGGTGCGCACGTGGGTTCCACGGGGGGGGGGGGGAGCTGTTGCAGATGACTTAGGAGAAGGCCGGTGTCCGGTTCATCAGCTTGTGGTTCCAGCTGGCTATAGGCAACATGTTGCTGACCTTAGCGCATGAACACCTGTGGTCGGGTCATCTGGTTATAACTAAGACTTGTGACCGTGTTTTGAAGCATTTCTTCTGGCCAGGACTGAATGTTGCACGTTTTTGCTCACTTCAAATGCGCCGGTACAGCTTGGCGTCGGCAACTCACTAGCGACAGAGCCAGAACCTGACAGCAACTCTGGACTCTACGGAGAAAGGTTCAAAAGGGCGGTAGGGTAACCGGTTTGTCCTCTGCCACACCACAGGAACCCGGAGTAAAAACTAACTGACATTTGCTCAGCCGGCTCTTCCGCCGGAGAACCAGAGCGGCCCTCAGCCGAAAACAATGCGGCTTCACCAGCTGCTTGACTACCGGGCTCCGGTAAACCAAGAATCCCTCCCAACAATTAGCGCCTTTACAAACGCCGCTTTCAGGTCCCTTTTGGGAAGAGAGCCTGAGACAGAGACGCCATAATGTACCGCAATGTCACACAACTCTTTTCCTACAGTCATCCAACTGAGCTAGTGTAGGATTGGCTGTAAATGCACGCAAATCAAAACGTAGCCACAGTTGAGAACAAAACACCACACACGGGCTGAACGTTGATTAGCCTCAGCTACAGCCACTTGTCCTCACACGTTCAAAGTCGCGTCCACCGGTGCCAAATCACGGCAAGCTGGAAATAAAACAATTAAGTCTTAAACTGTCCTGGTTCCTACCTGGTTGAAACGTCGCCCGTCTCCTCGGAGCGTGCCGGGCTCGGGGCGGTTTTAAAGGCTGAACTTCGGCGGCCTGAGCCCCGAAAAGCCTACCCCCGCCCAGGATTACTCTTAAAACAAGAAAGGCAAAATAACAAAAGAGTGTCCGATGGAAGGACTGATCACAGCCCAGCTGGACACTCCCCTGTTATAACCAAGGAAGCTGTCTGAGACACCAAACGAATTACAACACTCACCGCGCTCGCCACCGGAGACAAGCTGCACACAGCAACGATTAACACACACACTTCCACCTCCGAACTGGCTTAAAAAAAAATCTCGGACGAGCCCCCAATTGTTACGTTCCCCGTTAAAGGTCCAGGGGAAGTAAAGAAAATAAGTGTCCCGGGAGAATAAGAAAGGTGGGAGACGGAACCAGGTGTAAAAACAAAGATTTATTAACAAAAACTAACCCTATATACAATAAGAATAGGCTGTAGAGCCGAAATAACGGAGAAGACCGTAGGTTCACACTTTAGCCGTGTAGGCAACTTTCTTTAATCCACGGTAAATCAGCGAGACAAACAAAACCCACAGCTCGACTGAGCGGAGGTGGCAAGAATAACCAGAAAACTGGCTGGACAACCATAACTTAACACTGCGTTAACCTGCCAGGGCAACCATGACTTAACCCTTAGTTCCTGGGTTGAATTCTGTCCCCAATACGTGTCCACCACATGAGCCCCCCCAGAATTCGCCCTAGTAATCGAAGTCAGGCAGGCGCGGGTGGACGACAGGCCGTCCGCGGCGGCTCCGGATAACAGGGGCCGGAGTGTCTGTGGGAGGCATTGACGCGGGCCTGTGGAGGTCGGCCTGAGGAGCAGAAGAGGCAGCTCGGGCCTCCACGGGGGGAGGAGGCGGAGCCGGGGGACGACCGCGACGAGGAGGTTGGGCTAACTCCAACGGCTGCGTCAAGTCCAGGTGTGCGGGTTTAACTCGGTCCACTGAAACATGCTCGGCCGTGCCCCCAAAATCCACCACCAGGTGCTTAGTTCCCCGTTCCAGGACGCGGAAGGGGCCGTCATAAGGGGGTTGCAGAGGGGGGCGGTGTGCGTCGTGACGGATGAACACGTAGTCCGCTGACTGCAGACCTGGGGGCACCTGGGACACCGGAGCGCCGTGTTGGGCGGTAGGGACGGGTGTGAAAGCTCTGACCCCGTCCAGCAAGGAGGCTCGTTGGTTCACAGCTGACCAGGGACGCGTTGCATTGGGCATGAAATCGCCTGGGACTCGCAGCGGCGTGCCGTACACCAGCTCCGCAGAGGAGGCTTGTAGGTCTTCCTTCGGGGCGGTCCGCAGGCCCAGCATGACCCATGGGAGCTTGTCAACCCAGTTGCAGTCCTTGAGAGTAGCCCGAAGCGCAGCCTTCATGGACCGGTGGAAGCGCTCACATAGGCCGTTCGCCTGAGGGTGGTAGGCGGTAGTGCGATGAAGCTTGACGCCCAGAGCCTCACCCACAGCATTCCATAGCTCTGAGGTAAACTGTGGCCCACGGTCAGATGAAAGGTCGGAAGGCGTACCGAAACGTGAGACCCACGACCCAATAAAAGCCCGGGCCACATCAGCAGACGTCGTGGATGCCAGGGGAACAGCTTCAGGCCAGCGCGTAGTCCTGTCCACCACAGTGAAGAGGTAGGTGAACCCATGGGAGGGGGGTAGGGGACCAACCAGGTCGACGTGGACATGGTCAAATCGTCTCTCCGGCACTGCGAAGCGTTCCAGGGGCGCCTTAATGTGGCGGTGTATCTTACCCCGCTGACAGGCAACACACGAGTCGGCCCACGCTTTCACGTCTCTCTTAAGTCCCTCCCACACAAACTTAGCAGAGGTCAGGCGCACGGATGGCTTACCGCCTGGATGAGAGAGGCCGTGCACAGCTTCAAATACGGGGCGTCTCCAGCTGTGCGGGACGATGGGCCTGGGCTGTCCTGTGGAGACGTCACACAGGAGGGTGACACCTGTGTCGCTGAAAGGAACGTCCTGCAGGCGGAGCCCCGTGTCGGAGGCCCGGAGACGGAGGATGCTCGGGTCCGTGGCCTGGTCAGCAGCCATCTGTGCATAGTCAAGGCCTAGGTGGACCGCTCCAATCACTGCCCTAGACAGGCAGTCAGCTACCTGGTTAGACTTACCAGCGACGTGCTGGATGTCGGTAGTGAATTCCGAAATGTAGGAGAGTTGTCGCTGCTGGCGAGCGGACCATGGCTCGGCCGTCTTGGACATGGCAAACGTGAGGGGCTTGTGGTCCACGTACGCAGTAAACTCGCGGCCCTCTAGCAGGAAACGGAAATGCCGGACGGCGAGCCAGAGACCGAGGAGTTCCCTGTCAAAAGTACTATACTTGCGCTCTCGGGGTGTAAGCTGGCGACTGAAAAAGGCCAAAGGCTGCCAAGCCCCCCCCCCCCCACCCACTGTTCGTGAACCGCACCAACAGCATAGTCCGATGCATCCGTGGTTATGGAAATAGGCGCTGTAGGTGAAGGATGCGCTAGCAGGGTAGCCTGGGAGAGCGTAGCTTTAGTCTCGGTGAACGCACGGTCCCGCTCTGCTGTCCAGTCGACCGCCTGGTTGGGGGACATGCCTTTCAGCGCCTCGTACAGTGGCCGGATGATAAAGGCGGCTCGAGGAATGAAGCGGTGGTAGAATGTCACCATCCCGATGAACTCCCTGAGCGCACGAGCTGTTTGGGGGCGCGGAAAGGCCGCCACCGCTTCCACCTTTGAGGGCAGGGGGACTGCCCCGTCCCCAGTGATGCGGTGCCCGAGGAAATCAATGGCTGTCAGCCCGAACCGGCACTTCGCCGGGTTGACGATCAGCCCATGCTGGCTGAGGCGTGTGAAGAGGGCATGAAGATGGGACAGGTGTTCTTCCTCGGAGGCGCTGGCGATGAGTATGTCGTCCAAATAGACGAAGATGAAAGGAAGGCCACGGAGCACTGAATCCATCAGCCGCTGAAAGGACTGGGCCGCGTTTTTGAGTCCAAATGGCATTCGTAGGAATTCAAATAGGCCGAATGGGGTTGTCACCGCTGTCTTGGGGATGTCTGAGGGGTGCACGGGAACTTGATGATAACCACGGACCAGGTCGACTTTTGAGAAGACGCATTTGCCAGACAGGTTTGCAGAAAAGTCCTGGATATGCGGGACAGGATAGCGGTCAGGCGTGGTGGCGTCATTTAGTCGGCGGTAGTCCCCGCATGGGCGCCAACCTCCATCAGGCTTAGCGACGATGTGGAGTGGGGACGCCCACGGGCTGTCAGAGCGGCGGATGATCCCCATGCGTTCCAGGTGCTCGAACTCAGACTTGGCAATGGCGAGTTTGGCGGGGTCGAGACGCCTGGCTCTGGCGTAGACCGGGGGCCCCTTCGTAGCAATGTGATGCTCCACCCCATGCTTAGCGGTGGGTGCAGAGAAGGTAGGCTGGGTGAGGTCAGGGAACTCAGCGAGGAGGCGGGTGAACTTGTCTGCCTCTGAGAGAGAGTTGGCTAGACCTGCATAGGCCGCTTCCCTCCGCGTACATGCGAAGGAGGAGAAGGTTAAGGCATCGACCAGACGGCTGTTCTGAATGTCCACTAGCAAACCGTAAGCGCACAAAAAAATCAGCTCCGAGGAGGGGAAGCGTTACATTGGCCATGACGAACTCCCACGTGAAACGTTGTCCACCAAAACACAGTTCTACAGACCGCACGCCGTAGGTGTGGATAGGGCTGCCGTCAGCCGTCGCCAACTGGGGACCCCGCTCCCCGCCCATGATGTCGACGTCAGTAGCAGGGAGCACGCTTCTCTGTGCGCCCGTGTCACAAAGAAATCGCCGACCGGAGATGGTGTCGAGGATGAAGAGTAGCCTGCTCGTATCGCCAACACTCATGGCCACTACTGAGTGTTGGCCCTCTCGTTTCCCGTCGGCCTGTAGTTGCAGGGGGAACGGCACCGTTTAGCTTTCGCACCAAATCGAGCGTGGTACATACAGAGTCCAGAGGGCTTGTAGCGGTCTGATGCTGTGGCGCCACCGTCGGGCCACGCCCGCGATGTCGGCGGGGGGCCAGTGAAGGTAGGAGCCAGCACCCCGGCATGGGAGGAACGTTGTTTAGCGACGAAGAATCGGTCAGCCTCCTTTGCCAGCTCACGGGGATCGGTGATGGTGGAGTTAGCGAGCGCAGTCTGGACGTGGGGCGGCATGTTGCGCAGAAACAGCTCCATAAACAGGAAACATGGCTTTTCTTGACCCAGTAGGTTTAACATCCTGCTCATTAGCTCCGATGGTTTGCCATCTCCCAAGCCCTGAATTGCGAAGAGGCGACGTGCTCTCTCCGTTGCTGACAGTTCAAAAGTTTCAAGGAGGAGATGTTTAAGTGCGGCGTATTTACCATCGGCCGGTGGGTTGGTTATGAAACCGCTTATCCTGGAAGCCGTAGCGCACCCCAGCGCTGCCACTACGTAGTAGTACCTGGTCTCGTCTGCTGTTATGTCTCTGAGCGCGAACTGTGCCTCAGCCTGCGCGAACCATGTAGCCGCGGAAGACTCCCAAAACTCCGGCAGTTTAATTGCAACGGCGTTCGTAGCCATAATGTGTGTGGTTTCAGAAAACTTATCCGAAAACCGACGTCGGGGTCACCAGTGTAGAGCCGAACGGAGAAGACCGTAGGTTCACACTTTAGCCGTGTAGGCAACTTTCTTTAATCCACGGTAAATCAGCGAGACAAACAAAACCCACAGCTCGACTGAGCAGAGGTGGCAAGAATAACCAGAAAACTGGCTGGACAACCATAACTTAACCCTGCGTTAACCTGCCAGGGCAACCATGACTTAACCCTTAGTTCCTGGGTTGAATTCTGTCCCCAATACGTGTCCACCACAAGGCAACTGAATGTACTTGCTCTTAACTATCCAGGCTTAGTTAACAAAACAAACTCGGATCAAAAAGAAAAACAAAAACACCAACAGGTTTCACCCTCCTTCTCAAGGAGTATAGAGTACTGACAAGACCTTGCTCTGCGGTTGACAACAATACGCCCGTTTCACGCCGCGGCCATCTTGGATAAAAAAAACCAAGTGGTGGGAACTTAGCCACGCCCCCTTCTTACTCAATCGGAAATCAATGCAGCCGGGGACAGCAGCAAACATGGTTTGGACTACCAACCTCTAGCACCTACCGTCATTTACCACAATATGAAAACTAAGCTGGATCTTTTCTTTTTCGAGTACTTTCTGCCTCTCCTGTGCCAGTGAGGAGAGACACACACAGGGCTATATTCAAAGAAGCTGTTTAATCACAATAAAAAAAGATACATTTAATTTTTATACTGTACATTCAATATTTATACATTAGATTGTCCCATCTACAATATTTTCATTCTTTGTCCTTTAACAAAACTGTTGGTTCATTTTAAACTAAAATATGTTCGGTCAACTGTCATTCTGTTGTAGCAATAAACTGGAACTCACTACCAACTCAAATCATCAATTGTTTACTAAACTAAGATAGCGATTGCTCATCTCAAGGTGTGGGCTAAAAAAAATGACTGTACTGAAATGAAGTTAAATATGTTTCAATCTACCTAAGGTTTGAGTGCACTATTTTCTTGTCAGCTGAATTTAACAAAGGTTTAAAACAGTGGTCCCTGAAAATTTGTTAGGAGAGCACACACAGTCCACAGTTGGTTGACTGTTCCACTTAGTGAAAGGGGTATGACTCCATCAAAAATGCGGTACTCCTTTATGCGTCTTATTGACCGTTCGATGTGTATTCTCAAGCCAGCAATACTCTGTGAGCTCATCACAGCTAAACTGTCCACTTAGGCCTAAAAATGCAGGGATGACAAGTTTTACATCTATTTCATCGAGCAGGTCTTTGATAAGGAAGCCCTTATCGGCCATGACCTCATCACCTGACTCTAAGAGGTCCAGAACACCTGACCTTAGTTATCTCCTTATCAGAAATACATCCTGTGTATAGATTACTTACCAGGCTAACTGACCCTGAGGGAGTGATCCCAATTAGGGATTTCAGTGTAGTGTTACTTTTATAATGGGAGTATGTCATGGTGTTCAAAACCTTCGAACTAGCTGTCTCGATGCGGGTCTCTGTGCAGTCTAGTATCACTCTTGTGTTTGGGTAGAATTCCCTGAATACTGGTGGCATTAGCTCGTCTACTGCTGCTCTACTAGGCCATATTGGGAGGGTCCCTAACATAAAGAGCAAATAGTTGGCCCACGACATACAGTTCCTGCTGACTGTGGCCGGCGACACATTGAATCGTGCAGATAAATCCAGAGCAAAAAAGCCCTGCCACACACAGCACAAGAACAGGAAAAACTGATCAATCAGCGATAAATGCTCTGCATGGAAGCCAGACACAGAAATGTGTTCTAGGTTATGGCTGTTCCTTTGCATTTGAGTCCATCGCACCATGGACTCTGCAGTAGGCTGTAAAGCTAGGAAGAGTGCTTTGAGGGTGTGGTAATCCTTAAAACCAGTGTAAAACCTGGTCAGATTGGGCACACACTGGAAGCGTTCTAGACCAAAACGCTCACTTTTCAGCTTTTTATTTTCGTCCTCCAGGAAAGCGATGCATTTCTTTACTGCGTCAAGCTGGTCTTCCACAGAAAGGGGCTTCAGGTCGTAGTCATGATCAGGTAGAGTCGCCCAAACCTCACTGGACACATGAGGATATGTCATACATGTGGGAAGCAATATAAATCCACACATTTTCCTGTTATCAAGATGATGTGTCAGAACAGAGCTATCCACTATTGAAAGATTAGTGAATATATATACATATATATATATATATATACACACACACACACACACACACACACATTATACAATGCAGTAATCTTCATGTTTGAAAAATTGTATTGTACTGACAGTAACAACTCACCTATCTCCCTCATGTTCCTCTTCATCTTCTTCCGCTATTAAGTCACCAATGCGACTACAAACAGGAGCAAACATTTTTCAACGTCAAACTTCTGTCTCCCTTCTAATGTTTTAGTCACAGTGAAACTGGTCACCCCAATATTATTTAACTGGCTGTACATGGTGCAACCTCTGCAGCTCAATGCATACAGTAACGTTAAATGTACATGCAACCTCTGCAGCTCAATGCATACAGTAGGCCTACATGTACATAATGTCTGTTGCAATAATAGCAGGAGGAGTAAACATTTAGCCATATGGCATCTGTAATGAATGAAAGGTCACGTGTTTAACTTGACCCACTCACGGATGTACGTGCAGTGCGTGTGACGTATACAGGAAGTTAGAAGCGCATGTTATGAAGGTTGTATGTCGGATGAACGCTAGTAAAAGCTACACAGTTAAGAACCTACGAAGTCGGCTCGTTCTTGAATTGTTCTTATGTCAGTAAGACAAGGCGTCTACGGACATTACATGGTGTCAGAATAGTCTGTGTATCGGAACACGAGCGGTCATGCCGAAGTTTAATCCGCCGAGTGAATTCAAGTTTGACTGCCCCGTTGAATGGCCGGAGTGGAGACAACGGTTTTCGCGCTTCAGGCTCGCGACAAAGCTGGATAAAGACGACGGGGAGATTCAAGTGAGTTCGCTGATTTATGCAATGGGAAGCGAGGCTGAAAAGATATTCAGCTCGCTTGACTTCGCGGCGGAGGGTGATAAAGTGGACTATGATATCGTACTGAAAAAGTTCGACGGCTACTTTATTCCCCGCCGTAACATCATACATGCGAGGGCGTGCTTCTATCAACGTAGCCAGCAGCCAGGAGAGACAGCGGAGATGTACATCCGGACATTGTATGAGTTGTCTGAACACTGCGAGTTTGGGGACAAGAGGGATGAACATATCAGAGATCGTCTGGTAGTGGGCATAAAAGATAAGGTGCTCTCCCGTCAGTTCCAGCTCACAGCGGACCTTACTCTGGTGAAAGTCATTGAACAAGTGCGCCAGGCGGAGGCAATAACAAAGCAGCTCAGCCTCCAAGCTAACCAACCAGAGGCCCAGCTGGCTAACGTCAATGTTGTCCGATGGCGGGACGAACGCCAAAACAAAAAGGGCGGACAGCGTCATGGTGGCGGCAGTCCGGCAACCAACAAAGTAGATGAATGCGGGAGGTGCGGCAAGACGCAGCACAGCGATGAGCGGAAGTGTCCTGCAACGAACAGTAAGTGCAACAAGTGTCATAAAAAGGGACATTGGGAGCGTGCATGTCACTCTAAAGCGGTGAGAGAAGTCACTGAAGAGGTTAAACAGCTGTACTTTCTGGGAGAAGTTGGCAAAGAGAGCAGTCAGGAAGATTGGACTGTTAGTTTAACAATAAGTGATGTACCAATAACCTTTAAAATTGACACGGGGGCTGACGCTACTGTTATCAACCAAGGGACATTTAAAAAGCTGAAGCCAAACATAAAACTGGGACCTCCTGACACATGCTTCATAAGCCCAGGTGGAAACATCAGCTGCATAGGACAGTTTCAAGCCACAACCAACTACAAGGAGAAACAATACTCCTTTCCAGTGTATGTGATCAAGGGGAGAGGCAGCTGTCTGCTGAGTCGTCCAGAGGCAGTGGAGATGGGTCTAGTGAAGCGGATGAATGGAGGTCAGTGGAGTTTTCGGTTCAAGTGGACTGCTGAAAACAGACCCAGTGAAAATAGCTCTGGTGGAGGGTGCCCAGCCATACGCGGTGCATACAGCCAGACGGATACCGCTGCCACTTGTACCACTGGTTAAGAAAGAACTGCAGCGCATGGAAAATGAGGGCATTATTGAAAAAGTGACTCAGCCCACAGAATGGTGCGCCGCTATGGTGCCGGTGCTGAAACCGAACAAGAAAGAGGTTCGCTGCTGCGCTGACCTCAGGAGGCTGAATCGAGCGGTGAAACGTGAGAAATACGTGCTGCCCACTATGGAGGAAATAATGCCAAGGCTCGCAGGGTCAAAGTTCTTCACAACGTTGGATGCAGCAAGTGGGTTTTACCAGATCCCCTTGCATGAAGACAGCAGGGGGCTCACCACTTTCATCACCCCATTTGGGAGGTATGCTTTCTGCCGCCTTCCATTTGGTATAACGAGTGCTCCAGAGATTTTCCAGAGAAAGATGGCGGAAACTCTGACCGGGCTAGAGGGCACAGAGGTGTACATGGATGACATCCTTATACATGGAGAGACTGAGGAAATCCATGACCGGCGCCTAGCAGAGGCGCTGGGGGTCATTGAAACAGCAGGTCTCAAACTGAACCAAGCGAAATGCAAGTTCAAACAGAAACAAGTCCGCTTCCTTGGTCATATCATCAACGAGGCAGGCATCAGACCTGACCCGGACAAAGTGGCCGGAATAGAGAACTTTCCTCAGCCCCAGAACGTGACGGAACTCAAGAGGTTCCTCGGGATGGTGAACTATTTGGCAAAATACGTCCCAGAGCTGTCCACTGTAGGTCAGCCGCTTTATGGACTGCTTAAAGCAACGACAGAGTGGCTGTGGGGACCTGCACAGAACACAGCATTCCAAGACCTTAAAGCAGCACTCGCCACCGCCCCGGTACTCACCTTTTATGACGTCACTAAGGCTACGGTGGTGTCAGCAGATGCCAGCAGCTACGGGCTGGGAGGCGTTCTGCTCCAGCAGCACGGGGAACACTGGAAGCCCGTGGCCTACTGCTCCCGACGGCTGAGTGACGCAGAGACAAGGTACGCACAGATCGAGAAAGAGTGCTTAGCCAGCGTCTGGGCATGTGAAAGGTTCGAGAAGTACTTGTTTGGGCTTGACAATTTCAGACTTGTCACCGATCATAAACCACTAGTGCCTCTCATGAACAGCAAAGACTTGGATAATGTGCCCATTAGGTGCCAGAGACTGTTAATGAGGCTGATGCGTTTCAATGCAGTGGCTGAATACGCACCAGGCAAAACTTTAGCTGTAGCTGATGCACTCTCCAGAGGCCCAGAGCAGCGCTACGGAGATGGTGCTTCTCATGATGATGTTGCAGCGCACATTGATGCCATCGTGTGCCAGGTGCCTGCCACACCTCAAAGGATGCAGGAGATAAAACAGAGCACGGATGGGGATCTGCAGCTCCAGACAGCGTTGGGCTTCATCAGACACGGCTGGCCTGAGTATGTCGATAAAGTGCCGGCGACAGTCAGAGACTTTTATCAGGTGAGAGGGGAGTTATCTGAGGTAGATGGTTTAGTCATCAGAGGCAGTCGTATCGTCATTCCCACAGAGATGAGGGAGGTGATCTTAGACAGAATACACGACGGGCACCAGGGGATAGTTAAGTGCAGAGAGAGAGCTAGCCAGTCAGTGTGGTGGCCCAAAATGACAGAGCACATTACAACAAAGATACAGCAATGTCAATTCTGCAGAGAACACAAGAACACACAGAGAAAAGAGCCTTTAATGTCAAGTGAGCTCCCATCCAGACCATGGCAGAAAGTTGGCATAGACCTGTGTGAGTACAAAAAGCAAAACTACTTGATAGTGTCTGACTATTATTCCAGGTTTTTGGAGATCCTAAATCTACCAACAACTACTAGCAGTCAGGTTGTAGCTAGGCTGAAGGCTACATTTGCACGTTTTGGTATCCCTGAAATTGTAGTTAGCGATAATGGGCCACAGCTAGTTTCAGAAGAGATGAAGAGGTTCAGTGAGGATTATGATTTCATCCATGTGACTTCAAGCCCACACTACCCCCAGAGTAATGGACAGGCAGAGAGGGCTGTTCAGATAGCCAAAAGCATATTAAGGCAGGAAGACCCTCTCCTCGCCCTGTTGACATACAGAGCTACACCCTCTTCTTCCACTGGAGCCAGTCCAGCGGAATTGCTCATGGGTAGGAGACTCAGAACCACCTTACCCACATTGCAGCATAACCTGAAACCGGCCTGGCCTAAAGAGGAACTGATCAAAACCGCTGACGCCGCAGCCAAATCGAGGCAGGCTTTCTACTACAACCGCAGGAACGGCGTGCGGACACTGCGCCCACTGAACTCGGGTGACGCAGTACTCACCAAACTTGATGGACAGAAAACATGGACAATGCCAGCAGTTGTTCACAGTCAGAGCTCCACTCCCAGATCCTACATAGTGGAGACAGCTCAAGGTGAACATTACAGAAGGAACAGGCGCCACCTGTTGGCCACACCTAAAACACTCACCTTTGTCAGCAGGGATCCTGACCATGTCACTCCAGGGGAGAGTGGAAACACGGATGAGTCCCGAGCAGCAGAAATTCCAACTTCCACACCATATGTTACTCGCTCTGGCAGGGTGAGCAAGCCTGCAATCCGGCTGGATTTGTGAGGCGTATGGACTTGTGTACTGTGGGGGATTTTTTATTTTTTTTGTGAAAAGGGGGGTGGTATACAGGTTAGAAAATCATCTTAGAGGGGGAGATGTAATGAATGAAAGGTCACGTGTTTAACTTGACCCACTCACGGATGTACGTGCAGTGCGTGTGACGTATACAGGAAGTTAGAAGCGCATGTTATGAAGGTTGTATGTCGGATGAACGCTAGTAAAAGCTACACAGTTAAGAACCTACGAAGTCGGCTCGTTCTTGAATTGTTCTTATGTCAGTAAGACAAGGCGTCTACGGACATTACAGCATCTTAATGTGGAATTTAGTTGTAAACATGAGTGCACAACTGTAAACGTTACTCACTCATCTGCTGACTCGGGTGTCACCTCCCCAGCAGGTTGACCACCACGAACAGGAACCGTAAAAATACAAGCTATTAATGGCAGGTATTATGTTTCATTTCACAACATCCTAAAATCATTTTCATGACAACATCCAGCTAACGTTATTATAGCTCTGCATGACCTACCGTGATGTCTGTCTGCTAGTAAAGTTAGTAAACTTAGCTACCTCCTCAGCGTAGGTTGATTTGACCATGGGAAAATGGTCGGTAGAGTTCCGGGTTTCAGTTTTGTCAGCCCAAGAAACGTCTTGCGAAAACAGTTCTCGGTGAAGTGTTTTGAGCACACCCTGGTGTTGTCTGTGATCTATAATGACAAATGATATCTGACGTTACTGTCAGCAACATGTTAACTGTTATGGTTGTAGTTAGACCAGAAAGTTAGCTAACAACATTGCTAGGGACCTAGCTAGCTAGCTATCCAGCCAGCTAGCTAGGTAAAGGTATTGGTAGTTACCTGAAAATGTGGCCCTGTATCCCTCTTAATTTTCACCACCCATGCCTTACGGGTGTGCAGGCGTTTGGGGAAGCAGTGAAACGTCAAGGATTTATCTCTTTCCCTTCTTTGATAGGAGTTGCGGGATGGTACACAGCAGCACTGTAGCTCCGAATTCAAACAAACATTAGGAGCTCGGGTGGGTGCGGGAGATACCTTGGGTTATGACGCGCTGCTGTTGTCCAGATTATTGTTCCAAGTTGAAAGATGATGGGTTTGTTGTAGCGATGCAGGAATCCAGGTTATTGTTGAACAAAAAACTAAGCCATGACTGTAACCAAAAAGTGTGAAGAAGTGCTGTGTCCCAGCTTAGCGGTAAAAACCGTGTCAGCTCCCCGTCACCCAACCACCAGGTAACAAACACACCTATGCTTTTGTAGTGAGGAGTGCAATCACCCCAGGAAGCCACACCCACACAATACTACCACCTAGTGGTGAACTAAGATACCACATACAGAACCACCAGAATGGCTCTTACAAGCACATGTTGCTTCCAACAGTGTTTTCAATGAAGTAAGAAGGGGGCGCGGTTAAGTTCCCATCGCTTGGTTTTTTTTTAAAAATCCAAGATGGCCGCGGCGTGAAATGGGCGTATGGCCCACTGGCCGTCTCACTCTGGCTGCCAGCAATGGCCCACTTGCCTTGTTGTGTGTCTCTCGCTAAGGTATATACCCAGCTGATCACAATTGGGGTCAATCTGGGCTCAATCAGCAGTTCCACTGGAGGCGGGGCATTACCTGGAGAGGGAAAATTACAGACACGCGGCACACACACATACATATGTATATATATATATACACTACCGTTCAAAAGTTTGGGATCACCCAAACAATTTTGTGTTTTCCATGAAAAGTCACACTTATTCACCACCATATGTTGTGAAATGAATAGAAAATAGAGTCAAGACATTGACAAGGTTAGAAATAATGATTTGTATTTGAAATAAGATTTTTTTTACATCAAACTTTGCTTTCGTCAAAGAATCCTCCATTTGCAGCAATTACAGCATTGCAGACCTTTGGCATTCTAGCTGTTAATTTGTTGAGGTAATCTGGAGAAATTGCACCCCACGCTTCCAGAAGCAGCTCCCACAAGTTGGATTGGTTGGATGGGCACTTCTTTGAGCAGATTGAGTTTCTGGAGCATCACATTTGTGGGGTCAATTAAACGCTCAAAATGGCCAGAAAAATAGAACTTTCATCTGAAACTCGACAGTCTATTCTTGTTCTTAGAAATGAAGGCTATTCCATGCGAGAAATTGCTAAGAAATTGAAGATTTCCTACACCGGTGTGTACTACTCCCTTCAGAGGACAGCACAAACAGGCTCTAACCAGAGTAGAAAAAGAAGTGGGAGGCCGCGTTGCACAACTGAGCAAGAAGATAAGTACATTAGAGTCTCTAGTTTGAGAAACAGACGCCTCACAGGTCCCCAACTGGCATCTTCATTAAATAGTACCTGTTAGAGCCTGCTTGTGCTGTCCTCTGAAGGGAGTAGTACACACCGGTGTAGGAAATCTTCAATTTCTTAGCAATTTCTCGCATGGAATAGCCTTCATTTCTAAGAACAAGAATAGACTGTCGAGTTTCAGATGAAAGTTCTATTTTTCTGGCCATTTTGAGCGTTTAATTGACCCCACAAATGTGATGCTCCAGAAACTCAATCTGCTCAAAGAAGTGCCCATCCAACCAATCCAACTTGTGGGAGCTGCTTCTGGAAGCGTGGGGTGCAATTTCTCCAGATTACCTCAACAAATTAACAGCTAGAATGCCAAAGGTCTGCAATGCTGTAATTGCTGCAAATGGAGGATTCTTTGACGAAAGCAAAGTTTGATGTAAAAAAAATCTTATTTCAAATACAAATCATTATTTCTAACCTTGTCAATGTCTTGACTCTATTTTCTATTCATTTCACAACATATGGTGGTGAATAAGTGTGACTTTTCATGGAAAACACGAAATTGTTTGGGTGATCCCAAACTTTTGAACGGTAGTGTATATATAGCGGTTTTTTTCGAAACCGTCAATGGTGTTGTAAGTGCTCAACTAATGAGGAGCGGAATATCAACACGGATACAAGAAAATGCAATGCATTAAAACTTTTTTCCTGTATCCGTGTTGATATATACACTCACCGGCCACTTTATTAGGTACACCTTGCTAGTACCGGGTTGGACCCCCTTTTGCCTTCAGAACTGCCTTAATCCTTCGTGGCATAGATTCAACAAGGTACTGGAAACATTCCTCCGAGAGTTTGGTCCATATTGACATGATAGCATCACGCAGTTGCTGCAAATTTGTCGGCTGCACATCCATGATGCGAATCTCCCGGTCCACCACATCCCAAAGGTGCTCTATTGGATTGAGATCTGGTGACTGTGGAGGCCATTTGAGTACAGTGAACTCATTGTCATGTTCAAGAAACCAGTCTGAGATGATTCGAGCTTTATGACATGGCGCGTTATCCTGCTGGAAGTAGCCATCAGAAGATGGGAACACTGTGGTCATAAAGGGATGGACATGGTCAGCAACAATACTCAGGTAGGCTGTGGCGTTGACACGATGCTCAATTGGTACTAAGGGGCCCAAAGTGTGCCAAGAAAATATCCCCCACACCATTATACCACCAGCCTGAACCGTTGATACAAGGCAGGATGGATCCATGCTTTCATGTTGTTGACGCCAAATTCTGACCCTACCATCCGAATGTCGCAGCAGAAATCGAGACTCATCAGACCAGGCAACGTTTTTCCAATCTTCTATTGTCCAATTTTGGTGAGCCTGTGCGAATTGTAGCCTCAGTTTCCTGTTCTTAGCTGACAGGAGTGGCACCCGGATTGGTCCTCTGCTGCTGTAGCCCATCTGCCTCAAGGTTCGACGTGTTGTGCGTTCAGAGATGCTCTTCTGCATACCTCGGTTGTAATGAGTGGTTATTTGAGTTACTGTTGCCTTTCTATCAGCTCGAACCAGTCTGGCCATTCTCCTCTGACCTCTGGCATCAACAAGGCATTTTCGCCCACAGAACTGCCGCTCACTGGATATTTTCTCTTTTTCGGACCATTCTCTGTAAACCCCAGAGATGGTTGTGCGTGAAAAACCCAGTAGATCAGCAGTTTCTGAAATACTCAGACCAGCCCGTCTGCCACCAACAACCATGCCACGTTCAAAGTCACTTAAATCACCTTTCTTCCCCATTCTGATGCTCGGTTTGAACTGCAGCAGATCGTCTTGACCATGTCTACATGCCTAAATGCATTGAGTTGCTGCCATGTGATTGGCTGATTAGAAATTTGTGTTAACGAGCAGTTGGACAGGTGTGCCTAATAAAGTGGCCGGTGAGTGATATATATATAAGCTTAACTGTGCCTATGCCCACCTGAATAAGCCAGCAAGCATTGTGAGGGTCATGTTCTTTGATTTTTCTAATGCCTTCAACACCATCAGGCCACCTCTACTGGGTGAGAAGTTGACAGCAATGCAGGTAGATACCCGCCTTGTGTCCTGGAATGTTGACTAGCTTACTGGTAGACCACAGTATGTGCGCTTGCAACACTGTGTGTCAGACAGAGTGGTCAGCAACACTTGGGCTCTGCAGGGGACAGTCCTGTCTCCCTTTCTTTTCACCTTCTACACCACGGACTTAGCTAGTAGACTTAGGTTAGCTAGTTAGCTAGTAGACTTAGGTTAATTTACCCATGGAACAGGTCATCTTAGCCATCATCATAACAGCTGCCCCCCAGCCCAGAGAGATTTGGCAGGAGCCGCCATTGAGAATATCACTTCTTGATTTAAGTGACCGAAATCATTCACAGATGCAGGTTGCCAGGTCAAGTAATTCTTGCCATACTTGATGATATCAAGGAAGACATTGAACCTTTCTACTGTGTTCTTGGCGCAAAGCTACCATTTATACTTTGCCACATGGATAATTGCAATCGGAAACAAATTGCACTGAGCTTCAAAACGTTATGGGACTGTTTGAGCTGTAATATAATTAGTGCAATATCTCTGGTGACTCAGACCCTAAGATGGGGCAGATAGCGATTGCAAGTGATGCGCAATTCATGGCACTATCAGCGGCCGCAATACATTCTTTGTAACTTCACCTGTCAGTATAGAGTGAATCTTAGAAAAACGAGAGACATCCGCAGATAGAAACAGAGGAAAGAGGAAGGGGAGTTAACAGATAATTAGAATAGGTATACTTACAAGTAAATTAATTTCTCTGTCAAACCAAACATCCCAAGATATGAGTGGAAAGTAATGTTCTTGCAACTGCATTTATAACTCCTTCTTTTTTTTTTTACTCGAACATAGCTTAACCATGTCAGTTGGGATGCTACTTCAGTACACTTTGACAACAAATTTTAATAGGACCACCACAGCAAATTGCAGATGAACATTTAATATCCAGGAATTCATGTTATAGACACTACCACTTACTATCCCTCTAACAAACTGGCCACAGTTTCAAATATTGACCATACATATTCCAGCCATATACTAGGTTTTGACCTAGTCTTGTTTCCTCAGGCATAGTACAATGGGCAGACATGTTCAGTATTAGCCAGCAGGAGATCAAGATCTGATGAAGTTAACAGTGCAGCATCATCTGCAAATAGCAGAGACAATATTCTGATGTCACCCATATTCTCCAGGCCTTGGCACTTTCAATCAGAAAATATGGCCACAAAGGAAAAGAAAAAGAAAGATGATGTCTAACAAGTGAAGAATTTTTTTTCTGTCGTTTTTAAGAATGTCTCCAATTGAGGATTAAAGTAGTTCTTGAGTATTTTTCCTGCTATGCACATGCCTCAGCCTGGTATTGGTAATGTGTGCAGTCCATTGAAATGATGACTCCAACTGTTTTGAACACAAGGTTTGAGTCACACAAAATTCTTGTCACACTATGGTCAAAAAGCATCATATACCAACCTCTACATACACACCTGACTGACTATGCAGCCATCCTACATTCAAAAAGACTGATCAAGTTAACATAGTATAACATTACAGAAGAGTTTATAATAACCCTATTTACACCTGTTGAAGCAGAACTCCAACTCACTGGTGATCATGACTTTTTTCTTTTTTAAAATTCAGAACATCTGTCTTGGCTGCTCAAGCTTCCCCTTCGCCAGACCGCTCACTGTTAAATTTATGAGAACACCAGAAGGGACTAGCTGTTTGTTAATACACACATTGATCTGCTTTTCAGGAAAGACCAGAAAGAGTACAGCCAAATAAAGAGTAATTGCGAAAAAAGAAGAAAAAAAAGGCCACCCTTGGGAGAGCATTATCTGGACGCTGATGTAAATAAGATCCAAACCCCCTTACAAATTGGCTTCAGTAAGTTAACGTAAGGACAAAAATATTCTTCAATAAAGCTAGCAGCTGAACATTGGAAATTTATCAGTAATAATGGATAATTTTCTTGTCAAACGTGAGTGTAAGCATGACCACCGGGGTTGGAGTTTCACTGTACAAGAATACACAGCACAGGTCAGATCAAGTTCTTCACAAGGTACTGTCTGTAGATTTATACCAAATGATATTAGATTTAGAATGAGCTTAGACCGAACATTAAACACACTGAAAATCAATTTGCTGCAAATGCTATGCTAACTCAAAGGTGACACTTTTCATGAAATGTAGGCTTCATTTTACCTAACTAAAACATCTGTAAAGGAGGAAGAGTAGGTTTCTTTGAAAGTAGTGAGTCAAGAGACATATGACAGCAGCAAAACAATATGGTTACAGAAGCCTCACTTATTTTCAGGGAGACAACTAGATACAGCAGGACCCACACATCAAAATTGTTGGTAATGGAGAAAGTAAAAGTGAATTCAGCCCTCACAAATGGCAAGTTTAGGGCCCGAGGTGGATAAGGGTTCAACAAATGAGAGCTCTGCTGTGGAGTGTAGCATGTGAATGTGTTTAGTGAGGAATGCAGGATACGCCGTGTAATATTCTCAGACCCTCTTTGATCAGTGTTCACTCTGATTTACAGGACTGGATCGAAGATTTGTGTGATCTTTTATTGGCAAGCGTAAATCGAAGACAATGGATTCCCAGTTCAAAGGCTCTGTTTTGTATGTAGGTAAGTATAGTTCCTCCTTCCTGGCCAGGTATGGCCGAACATTTAAGGTATTATGTTAGATGTTACGTTTGTGTGTGTGTGTGTGTGTGTGTGTGTGTGTGTGTGTGTGTGTGTGTGTGTGTGTGTGTGTGTGTGTGTGTGTGCATATGCGTGTGTGCACTCACCCAATCCGTATGTTTTGCATTGACCTCATTGGTTTTTGAATAAGCTTAAGTACTTTACAGAAGTAAAAACAGAAGTGCCTAGATTGTGGGTCTACTACACGCTGGACTCCATATTCATACCGCTGTTGCACATCCCCCCCCCCTTTTCTCCCCAATTGTACTTGGCCAATTACCCCACTCTTCCGAGCCATCCCGGTCACTGTTCCGAGCCATCCCGGTCACTGTTCCACCCCCTCTGCCGATCCGGGAAGGGCTGCAGACTACCACATGCCTCCTCTGATACATGTGGAGTCGTCAGCTGCTTCTTTTCACTTGACAGTGTGGAGTTTCGCCAGGGGGACATAGCACGTGGGAGGATCACGCTATTCCCCCAGTTCCCCCTCCCCCCTGAGCAGGCACCCCAACTGACCAGAGGAGGCACCTAGTGCAGCAACCAGGACACATACCCACAGCCAGCTTCCCACCCGCAGACACGGCCGATTGTGTCTGTAGGGACGATGACTAAGCCGGAGGTAACACGGGGATTCAATCCGGCGATCCCCATGTTGGTAGGCAATGGAATAGACCGTCACGCCACCTTGGTGCCCCTTGCTGCTGCACATTTAATGTGATAGCCAATGCAGCAGGCGATGTTTTTTGATGGGTAATGGTTTGGAGGCAGGTTGTGCCAATGATGGCTCATCCAGTCAATGAGAAATACCTTTTTATAGATAATGTCTGATTTGTCTTTCTGTCAGGTGTCGACCAGCAGGTAGGGTTTGAAGCCTGCTGATATTCTTTGACTTTTCAACATGTTTGGGAGACAGGAGCTGTAAGGATCTGTTGTGTCCCCTCGAAGAGTACTGATGGAAAATCAAAGTGTTCCAAACCAGTCAATTGTGTTGGAAATGGGTTCATTACTTGATGCTTTATCCAACACAGTACCTGCTTGTAGTACTTAGTAGCCAAATGAATTTAGAGCAGCCAGATAATACCTCAAATTTGTGCTGGTTCAGATACTGCAGTGAAGACAATACACGGAGAATAAGACATGCCAGATGATTGGCCTGAAAGGCATCACACATACTATGTAGTATGATTGTAGTTGTTGTCTTTGAAATAAAGAATTCTTCTATATAGCATGTTCAGTATGGTTATTTTTCATGATATATCTATCACTCAACATGTTGGAAAATGCAATAATTATACTGCTCCTGCTTGATTGCAGACTGAAAACTACAAAATGTACAATAATGCATAAATAAAATGGGTAAAATGATTATGCACCTCTGCAACTGGGATGTGAGGTTATTCAGAGGCTGGGCAGAACTTAACATTTCTATTAAGTATCAAATTTTTAAATTTTGATAGACTCTATTGATCCCCATAGGGAAATTATGTTCTGCATTTAACCCATTCTAGCTGTGTAGCTAGGAGCAGTGGGCAGCCGCTGTGCAGCACCCAGGGACCAACTGCAGTTCATCTTGCCATGCCTCAGTCAGGGGCACAGACAGGAGGATTAACCTTAACATGCATGTCTTTTTGATGGTGGGGGAAACCGGAACACCCAAAGATAACCCACTGCAGACACGGGGAGAACATGCAAACTCCACACAGAGGATGACCTGGGATGACCCCCAAGGTTGGACAACTCCGGGGTTTGAACCCAGTACCTTCTTGCTGTGAGGCGAGAGCGCTAACCGCTTGGCTGCACGGTGGTACATTTTTGCTCTAAAGCACAAGGACGTGTGCTCACAGGGAACTGAGGGGACTGGAGCGCAAAACAAATTTCACTGCCAGCTTGTCTAAGTGGAGCTACAGTTCTTTTTGTGGCAGTTCCTTTTGGCCTGATCTAGGAATGTTTGAATCAATGGAGGTATCGCCAGACCTACGGTGGACATTTTCCTTAACATACGGAATATAATTTTCACAAATTTATGATTCTTTTTTTTTTTAATTAAATTGTCTTCTTTTATCACTGTAAAAAATAATCTGCTGGGTTAACTTAAAAAAGCAAGGCAACCTATTACAATTCCTTTTTCGAGTAATCTCAACTAGAGTGTGCAAAACTCAAATGATCATATTTGAGTTTTGCACACTTATATAATATATCATCATCAACGTAAATTATCGTTTCAATTTATAGCTGCTGAAAATTACACAACACATTTATTTATACCTTCTCTCTGTCAATAATATTCTCTTACACTCACTAAGTTTACTGTACAACCCTTGAGGAGCCTTGGGTTTCAAATTGCTTTTGTTGGTAATTACATCAGCAATCAATACTGAAACCTGAACCAATCTAGTCATCAAACTATTGGGTTTCAAATTAATCTTCAGATGTCATTGAATGTCACTGTTCAACATAGCATACTGCGCATTAAGCAAGCATAGGTACATGCTTTGGAATATATTGCTGAACACAAGCTCGAAGGCCCTGGTATTCTATGTAACATCAAAATCATTTATAGCCTTGGATTGTAGCCTGAAAAGAAAACGTTGATTGAGTGCTTGCCATTGTATAGTTAACTTTTTGTTATTGAAGCTCCACATATTGCACCAAAACACTCCTCTTGCCTTTTGCCCTTCAGTTGAGTGCCAGAACCCTGTATAAGAAAACAAATCAATCAATTTTAAATAGAGATGCGGGGATATTATATGGGTCCTTTTAATTGCAGGGGCCGATGGCAGCCCGTGTTTTCATTTTGACTGATGCTTCGGTTCCTTGGGACATTGAGTGCGGGTGATTGCAAGCAAACACAGGCGTGTGTTTATTTTGTCATGGGCTCTCAGAAGTTGAGAGTGGTGATGATTTTGTAAGTTTTGGGGTGACTTGTGGTCACCACGGTTTGAGTACTTAGTCAACACTCAGTGAGAAGTGGTTGGTTCTCCTGGTAGGTCTGCCATCCAACTCCCTCTCAACACTTCACTCCCTTATTGTATTTACGATATTATATTTAAGATGTCGTCAACTGAAGAATATTTCGTTGACCACGAGCTTGCAGACATTACATAAATGTTCTGTTTTCTCCATTGGACATATACTGTAAGAATATCTGCTTATCAACTGGCTTGTAAATATTTTAGTGGACACCACTGCCATATTTAGCAACATCCCCTGTTATTAACAGATAAGAGCTCTTGCACTCGCCACGATCACAGCAGGAGATCCATTTGTCATACAGGCAAACCTGATACCAGGTGTCATTGTGTTCCTTTCAACAGCTCCAAATGATGACACTGCCCCTCCTACCCTCAGGAGACTAGCCTTAACCCCCAACCAGTCCCCGTCTCACTGCCATCCTTCATCTGTAAAAGGAGGCTTTGTTGCGATGTCTCACTTTGGCAGTTTAACGTGATAGTTACTATTGAGGGCTTGTGGGTGGCAAAGGGTACGATTTCCTTTGGCCGGATAACAAACCGCTGGAGCCTTCCCATGGTAGCTCCACAGAACCTTTCTCTGTTCCTTCTGTCCTCCCACCATTGCTTTCTCAGCTCTCTTTCCATCTGTTTTTCTATTATTCATTACCTATAGCAATCAATCCCTCTTTCTCCCCTACATTTTCAGTGCTGTAGATGGTGGAAGATTCCAAACAGTATTACCAGCTGTAGGATTTAGTTCTTAAGGGGCAGCAGTGAGCAAGGCCCGGCTGTCTCTCTTATGAAACCAAGACTTCCAAGCACAGTCTGAGTAAAAAGTCATGCAAGTCCATCCCTGTGATATTTTTTACACCACAAGATACCCTGGCCATTGATGAATGTGTGCTTCGTGCTGCCTCATTACCATTTGTTCCAATAGTGGCCCCCTGCCTGTAGAGCAGTGACAATGGCCTTCTTCAGGTTGTTGCACAAATTGGACAAGACAGCATAGAATGTTGCTGCAGCTCAACATGTTCTGTGTTGAGCTGAACCAGCTCAATGTGGCCAAGGGCATCGTCGATTCGAGGGAGCAGGTAAGAGTCCTTTTTTTGTGACTGGGTTAAGGCATCAGTAGTCCACACAGAACCATTGGCCACCATCCTTCTTCCTCACCAAGAGAGCCAGAGCCGCTCATGGACTGTCGGAGGGCTTAATCACCCTGGCAGCAGCCACATGTTCCATGTTCTGTATTCTGGGTTACATGTTCTGTGCTGGGTGGCATGGTGGCACAGTGGTTAGCACGGTCACCTCACAGCAAGAAGGTCCTGGGTTCGAGCCCCGGGGTAGTCCAACCTTGGGGGTCATCCTGGGTCATCCTCTGTGTGGAGTTTGCATGTTCTCCCCATGTCTGCGTGGGTTTCCTCCGGGGGCTCCGGTTTCCTCCCACAGTCCAAAGACATGTAGGTCAGGTGAATCGGCCATACTAATTTGTCCCTAGGTATGAGTGTGTGTGTGTGTGTGTGTGTGTGTGTGTGTGTGTGTGTGTGTGAGTGTGTGTGATGGCCTAGCAGCCTGTCCAGGGTGTCTCCCCACCTGCCACCCAATGACTGCTGGGATAGGCTCCAGCATCCCCACGACTCTGAGAGCAGGATAAGCAGTTCGGATAATGGATGGATGGATGTATGTTCAGTGTTCTGTGTTCCATGTTCCATATTCTGAAAGTCAGTTCCCTCTGGCGAGTGTGTCAATTCACCAGAGCCAGGGGGCCTCAGTCACAGGGAACAGCGTTCATTGTAAGTTGCTCGATGGGTGGTTTGGATCCTAGCAGGTGGATGTAGTTCACTTGAAAGGGCACAGCTCCATGTACCGTAGCAAGATTCCAATCCATGCATCTCGAGCTCGCCTGATAATGTATTTCACCTAAAGGAGTGTACGGGAAGGATGCCCTGCCAAACATTTCTTTTCCAATTCTGAATGGCCACCCAGATGTTGGGTGGTCATTCAACCCTTTGAGGGTTTTTGAGTTGAGGCTGTTTGTGAACAATGTGTGCAGTATCCCCAAGTTGTCCTCCTGAAACCAGTTAGCTGTTTGTTTGTGAAGAGGAGAGGCAGGAATGCTGAATTTCTGCACAACAGAAACCCACACCTACATTCACATTACACCCTTCCTTCATCAAAGTCGTCAAAATAGAAAAAATAGGTAATTTTCAAAAGATACTTTTTTTTAAAAGTCACTTTCTATAAAGTTTTCATTAAATCATTTTAAGATGCAGCCAACAGTTTATAATATCAGGTACAATATCTCTTGAAAAACAAACCAATAAAATCTCTGTCCCTGAGGTTTTCCTTAATGAGCTGCAAATTAATGTATTCTGCAAGATTGTAAACATCCCGATCTTTTAACTCCAAGGGTGTTGTGGGAGAGTGCAGCAGCAGACCATCTGTGCTTGCCCTGCTGAGGGTGAGTTGCGTGTTCATGGGAATGGGGAGAGAGCAGCAGAAAGCCCATGAACCTGCCACACGTTGAGTGAATGTGATCCTCACCAGGGCCGTTCATATTGTATCCTTTCAAATACCATATGCCATCTTCTCCTGTTTCCCTCCAGCAGTGTACAGCATTCTCTCTGCCATCTCAAAACACACACAGACGCATGCACACACACACACGCACACACACGCACGCACACCCCTATCTCCCTTGGGGCCGATGCTTTACCAGAGGTCCCTCACTTGCTCTGAGTGACTTACTCAGCAGGGACCAGGGAATGAATGAACGACCTGGAAATCTGGCTGTTTCAAATGACTTGTGCACGGAAGTGGAGTTGTGAGCCTGGCCTATTATTCTTCCCACTGTTCATTCAGCAAAAAAAGAAAAAGAAAAAAAAACTCATCAGAGAGAGAGAGAGAGAGAGGAGGATGGAGGGTTGACCCCACCCAGCCACCTATTTCTCCCACCCCCACCCGAGGGACTCCTCTGTGTGACATCATGTCTCTGTCAGAGAGCAGACGGCTTTGTTGCAAGTGACTACCTCAAACTTTCTGCTGCCCCTCCCCCTTCCTCCCTCCCCCTCCTGCCCTTCCCTCATGTTTTTCTCTCTTCTCCCACCAGTCCCCCTCTCTTTTGTTTTGTTTTCCGAACAACAAAGGGACGCCAGAGTCAAGGCTGGAGACATCCTTCCTCTCTGTGGCAATTTAAAAAGACAGCTCTCCCCCGCACCCCTCCCAGCCCGTGAATAGACAGCACGCACACATGTGCACGCCCACACACACACACACACACACACACACACACACACACACACACACACACACACACACAAACAACCTTTGGCTGCTCCCACAGCTTTGCACTGGATTCCAATTTCCTTTAGCAAGAATGACTCACACTCACACAAACACATATGTATATAAATATATGTACACACACGATACTCCACAAATCTCTTAGCCAATCACATCCTTTAAATTTAGGGGGTTTAACTTACAGACATTAAAAGTTGCAATTGCCACCGGCTTGATTAACTCCATCTCCCCGCATTCATTGACCGATTGTGAGTTTTGTAATGCGTCGACTAGTTCAAATCCTGGTGACTGTTTCTTATAAAAGCTAAGCTGATTTCTCCATTGTGTTTATTGCTAATTCCATGTGCATGGGTTGACTTTAACGGCAATCGTCTTCCAATCAAAAACGAATTCATTTGGGCAAATGTACAATTGATGTGAACCACAGATTAATAAAAAGAAAGGTGCCAGGCAACACAGTGCATATTTATTAGCTTCCTACATGTAATATCATGTATGTACAATATACTCTGTTCAGCAACAAGCCACTGGAATTGTTAAATTCCACCTCCCCCCCTTTTTCTCCCCAATTGTATCCGGCCAATTACCCCACTCTTCTGAGCCATCCCGATTGCTGCTCCACCTCCTCTGCTGATCCGGGGAGGGCTGCAGACTACCACATACCTCCTCCGATACATGTGGAGTCGCCAGCCGCTTCTTTTCACCTGACAGTGAGGAGTTTCACCAGGGGGACGTAGCGCGTGGGAGGATCACGCTATTAACCCCAGTTCCCCCTCCCCCTTGAACAGGTGCCCCGACCGACCAGAGGAGGCGTTAGCACAGCAACCAGGACACATACCCACACCTGGCTTCCCACCCGCAGACACGGCCAATTGTGTTTGTAGGGATGCCCGACCAAGACGGATAACACTGGGAGTTGAACCGGCGATCCCCATGTTGGTGACTGGGTAACGGAAGAGACCGCTACGCTACCTGGGCGGAAATGTTAATATTTACCATCAGGTGTGATGTTTCTAAAGAGACACTGTCAAAGTCAAATTGTATTTGTTTCAATAAGGAAAGCTTCTTTGTGCTATTGTGGCAAGCATTTCTTAAACACAAAGTATTTCTGTGATATATTTAATTATTTTGCACAGGATTCTGGTGGTGTCAACAGAAAACAAATGACTAACCAAAAAGTGGTCTCTATGTTGACCGTCAGCAAATTGTTTCATTATGGAAATACAAAATCCAAGGTCTGTGTACAGAGCTGTTCAATTTACAATTAGCTCTTTGATTATTATGAGAGTCCTCTATTTTAGCCATCCAAAGTACACGGTATACCACTCAGCCATCTCTTCAAATGAGATCAGTCCTTAATGATAATGTCTGAAGAGCTTTGAGGGCTAAAAGGCTCGAGTTTACATATCTGCCCCACCAAAAACAACTGACCGCAGTAAATGGTAGTTGGACTGTGGTTTCTAGTTCATGGTGGGTGGTGCACAGAGACTGATGCAAAGACGGGGGGGAAAAATCACTTGGTTTGATGCTTTGAAGGGGCCAGTCCTTTGGGTCTTTGGGCTGGAGCCCAATAAAAACTGTTTTGTTTGTTGCCCCGTACATGCATTTTTATTTTTTATTTTTGGATCTTGTTTGATTGTCAAAGAACACAAAGCAGGCTACTGCAAAGTGACTCAAAGTGTGCATGGCAGTTGTTCGCTATTCTGCAGACAGATGCAAAATGCAATCTGGTTGTTCAGTGATTCACACAATGATTCAAACCTCAGTCGGCGCCCTTTTCAACTCAGACCTCAGAAGAATTTAGTGAGTGTAATGTGTGTCTCTTTTTAAGACAGGGGAACCAAGTGATGACAGATCTTCTAACTGACCCCTGACATTTCATTGTTTTTGCGGACCTTGTGCTGGCTTGACTGGACACAGGCCCCCTCCATAGCATCCCTGGTCCGACTGTCTCCCCAGGCCATCCTTGACTCCTGAGATAAATTCACTGCTCACTCGGTCTCCCCACCCCCCTCCCCAATTATTATATCAGGTCTCCAGGTCTTTGTTTTGGGGCTTTGAAAGATGTTGTTTTGTGTTTGTTTGAGAAATTATGGGTGTGAGGTCTGCAAAGGAAAAAAAAATTACCTGGGATAGAAAATAGAGCAACCACAATGTGTTCACAATGCTTTATGCTCTCCTTTCTTTGACCAGTACCACTTGGTGCAACCCGACACCCCCTCTATTTCAGCTGTGTGTTTATCTCCGTGTCTCCACGGAGCGGCTCGGTAGGATTCTTTAGTGGACATCCTTTCAGTGTTTCCCTATGAGAAAAAGAGCAGCGTTCCCATGCCATCCATCCTCCTTACACAACCAGTAACGATCCTATACCTCCTATGACAAACGTATCCCTATCACGAGTGGAGTCTTAGCATTTCCCACCATACACCTCCATTGTCTTTAAAGAAAAGAAGAAAAAAATATGCACCAACACATTGATGGTAATGTGGCTGTTTATTTGCAGGATTTATGCTTAGACCAGCAAATCACTTTTTGTCTTTTGTCCCCCACCCTCTTTTCAGTCAGAAAGATAGTGACACATTGGCACTTGCAAAAACGTTCCCTCTGTTCGGCAACTGTATTATCTCTCTTCCAAGATTCAGGACATTGGACAGCTCATTTATATACGCCTGGTTGGCCCTCCTCATTGATTTAATCCTAAACTTTTGTTCACACATGCAGAGCTGGTTTTGTCGGTAAATCATTTTCAGTAATGTATGAAAGGTTTTACACATGGTCTAGATTTTTAAGAAATCAAAACTTGACACTTGAGACAAAAGGGGATAGAAAACTAATTTTCTCTGGCCATAGACATATTCATTTGTCTGGGGAGCTAATGAGGGGGTGCAATTATTGGGGCAGTGATTTACAACTTCATTGTGTTGAGAAACAAACCTGTGTGAAGCTCCATTTATCTTTGGCTTTCACCGTTTTGTTTGCTGTTGTAACCTAATCCGAGGCCTCGTATTAGATAAGATCGTTTTAAGGGATGGTTTCGTACCCCTACATGACCTTGAGCATCTATTTTGTTCAAATGAAACCACTTCGGGATAACAGGGTGGACTGACAAGATTTAAACTGAGACTCTCTAGATGGTATTCAGTGGTATCCTGGGAGTAACACATTTATTGTGGTTAACCGTTAAATTGCACAGTTGCTCTCGAGATTGCCAGGTTGATTGAGGCTCAGTGGTAGTTTGGCACAGCAAATTGTGCTTCATCTTACGCAACAACGCTGCTCGAGCCACTTTGCAGCCAGCGGACACACAGTATAAAAATTATAATGAAAAAGCCCCATGGTGTATTAGATTCCATATTAGTGATTATAGGACCGTTACGCAAATTGTGATGATTATTCCTCATGGTCAGACGGAGAGCAGCTTCACCAGCAAATGGACATCTGATCAAGCGCTTCACTCATGGGAGTGTGGTTTTCCTGGACTGGCCTGCCAAAGCTCAGTCATAGCCAATGTATTTTTCCACAGAAGGATATCATCAGACCCAACTGTGCCCCTTTTTGCTCTTTTCACACAAATGAGCTGGATGATTCAGAGATGTGGTCCAGCTCGGGTGAGATGTTGGGGGTCAAACCTCCCTTTAAGAGACACCAAGATCAGTGGAGTCACCTTTTCCATTACCTGAGTTCTGTGTTCAACAAGTACTGGGCAAAGCTCATTGGTGTTAGTCAAAATTCCCAACCGTATCACCTGTATAGAGTCTAAAAGCCAAACTCTGTAACACGGAGGCCTGCTCCTGGATAAATGGATGGTATGGACAGTAATCTTTTTTTTTTTGTGGCTTTCCCCCCTCTTTTCACCCCAATTGTACTTGGCCAATTACCCCACTCTTTCTAGCCATCCTGATCTCTGCTCCACCCCCTCTGCTGATCCGGGGAGGGCTGCAGACTGCCACATGCCTCCTACGATACACGTGAAGTCACCAGCCGCTTCTTTTCACCTGACAGTGAAGAGTTTCGCCAGGGGGACGTAGCGCGTCGTAGGATCACGCTATTCCCCCCAGTTCCCCCTGAATAGGCACCCTGACCAAGTGACCAGAGGAGGTGCTAGTGCAGCGACCAGGACATATACCCACTTCTGGCTTACCACCCGCAGACACGGCCAACTGTCTGTAAGGGACGCCCGACCAAGGCAGAGGTAACACAGGGATTTGAACCGGTGATCCCCATGTTGGTAGGCAACAGAATAGACCGCTACGCTATCTGGATGCCCCTCTAATAGTGATCTATTAGAGGGGCATAATTTCTCAAACATAATGATCAAATATCCAAAATACCCAAAGATAATAGCATGCAATTATTAACGTGATCTATATTTCTTGCCTCCCTAAATGATGGATCCATTGTCATTTCGTCAATTCAAATGTATTTGGTTATCTACTAGTTTGTAAGACATACCAGCACGTTTTGAGGATCTGAAAGGTTAGCCTGGTCCCACTTAAGTCCACAGTCAGATTGAATGCATATGTCCTTACTTTGTGATTCAGCACCAGGATGTCAAAACCTTGCATCAGCACTTTCCCCCCTGTCCACAGATGGGGTTTTCCCCAAAAAGCTATGGGCAAATAAACCAAATCAGCAAGCATTAAAAGAAGAACAGTATATCCATTCTGGCAACCAAGGAGTGAGGGCAACAATAATGCCTGTCTTCATTGTTTATACTTAAAACAGCTGTTTCATTGAGTTTGCCACATGATATTTAAGACAAAGCTAGATTACATGGTGCCTTTCGCTAATATCACAATATCCCTTTCCTGCATTTTATCAACCGACTTCATTGACAGTACACAATATCTGCAATGGCTTTCATGTGTGTAACACTAAATCCTGATGGAGCTTAGAAAAGGAAACTGATAGCATCATTTGAATTATACGACACAGCAAAACAAGAGATCCTTGTCCATTGCAGGCACAGTCAGTTGTGTGTTTTTCCCATTTAAATGACTCATTTGGTATAAGATTACCCGCACACACTTCTGCCTGTCGACCATCACCACTATGTAGAATCCATCAGCCTAACTGGTGAGAGACAGAGACAGCATCGGCGCACATTTAAAAACTAGTGGCTTCTCATAACTGAGGGACTCGGATTCAAACATTAATTTGTCCAAAAGTCCCCAGTTACATTTCCCTCTTTCCAGCCCTCATTGTCTTGAGTTTCACTTGTGGGTGATAGGGGACAGGGGTGTCCTTGTTTGGCTCTAATTATGGTCCTCACCTCAAAAGTTTCACCCTGGGAATAGGAACCCCCCTCCCCCTCCCCAACTGCAGCCCTCCGAGGGGCCTAAAGCCATACTCCATCTGACTCATTAAAGTGTGAGGGGAAAATGAAGACACGCCAGCTCCGTGTGAGAAGATGAAGCTACTCTGGAATCTCACGGGGGACCCTTCTTAGTGACTGCCTTATCTATCCTGGTCTGTGGAGGTGTCTGTACAGGCCCGCTGACTGCTGGGAGATGAATGAGCTCATCAAGATAGCAAACTCCGTGCAGGACAGGGGAGACTCTGCCCTGCCCTCAAAACTGAAATAGGATTAATTTCATGTGAGGTGTTTTTTTTTTTTGGTTAAATAATTGAATAGAAAATATAATAATGATAATATGAACTTAACAACACGCTATGATTAGTGCGGAAAGAAAATAACCTTGACAAACAGCTCTGACGTGCTCTCAGCCCTCTCCTGAGACAGCTGAGATTATAGGAGTGAAGGGTGCAACTCGAACCACATGTTCAAATGGCCTTTTCCCCTTTTCGTTCTGTCTTTGGCAACAAGTCCAGTAATTAGGCAGAGTAACCACATCCTTATTTACTCTGCTTTGCTCTGATAGATTTACTTTGCTCTGATAGATTTCTTAAAAACTCGATTTTCTGTTTTCAATACAGGCTTTCATCACCCAGCACTTAGAGTAGATATGGATTATTAGATAGTACATGTGGATTAGTATCAAAAGGATCAGATAAGCACAAACAAAGCAGTTTACGCTGATGATGGATCATTTATTCATACCGAACATACGTGGACTTCCTGTCCTCCTGCAGCACTATCACAAATGATTACAATTCAAGTGAAACTCAGCAGGTCCTTCTATGTGGTCCCTCTAATGGAGATGTTAATTTAGTGGTGGGGCTCTGCCCTCCTGTGGTAAGCCAGGCACTTCTCAAGGTGGGAACCTAATTCCCCATCACTATCACTGTAGGAAACTCCAGGTCCACATCTTTCCATGTTTTGAGCCATGTTGAGCACACGCCGGTATGCAAGTAAATTCACTAACTTCACAATCAGGTGTTAAATAGAATTGTACTTGTAAAACATGTTTCTGTTAAATCTTTGCATTTCGGCATGCTTTCCTCTACTGCTCAGGTCAGTTTTTTTGAACTGCTTTGATGAGTTAAGAGAAAAGCAATTTTGAGGTGATTTCATCAGCTTTAATATTCAACTCTTGACTGTTACTTCATGGGTTTGACTCGGTGTCTGCACATCGTGCACCGAACGGTGTACATTCACATTTTGTACTCGTGTTTATGGGACCCTCTTGAAAATGAGATGCTGCATCTCAAGGGGGCTATCCTTTCAATAAATTCAAATGCGACTAAGCTTGGCTGTTCACATAATAGCGATCAGTTCACCGAGACAGATAAAGAAATGTCAACTGTGTGTAGTTAGTGCTCTTGACATGCCAAGCAAGGTCATGATGTGACTAACAGACTTCCTTCAGAGAGAGAGAGAGAGAGAGAGAGAGAGAGAGAGAGAGAGAGAGAGAGAGAGAGAGAGAGAGAGAGAGAGAGAGAGGAGAGAGAGAGAAAGAAGCTTGGCAAAGGTTTGTTTCGTTGTGAACACAGCTGAGGCATGAAACCACACACTGAGGAGCATGCAGAGAGGCTCTTTCAAGTCCAGCCAAAATATGTTCAAGGTTTTCTGTTACCTCAGTGCATTCTACAGGACTTTCTTCCGCCCCCAAACATGTTTATCTACTGCCAATAATACTAGAGAAAATGTTGATTATTTTTGTTTGCTGATTTTTAGTACTTGTTCGATGTCGCTAATTTGATCCAAATTGTGTGCATGTGATACATTTTCCATTATGTAACACTGTGTGCTCACAAACGGATGAATTTTGGAATTATTTTGGAGCTTTTATTTACACAAGACAGTCTGGTGATTACACGTCTTTGTGTCGTATGAAGTTAAGTGGGCGTTTTGATTCCACAAATGTAAGGGCAGTGAAGCCATTGCTATTTTGTTTTCTTTCGCTGGAAGAGTCCATTAGGAAGGCTTTGAAACAGACTTTGGACCGGGAACCCATGTGAATCAACACACAGGACTAGTTGTATGAAATGAATTAGAATCTCTAAACAAATTACTCCTCTGACATCTCTCTTTGGATTTGCACAGCACAGAAATATTTTTTTAGCATCCTGGTATTTTAATGAAAACACTGTGGAATAGTTTTGCAAGAGAGTAATATTCATTTTCTTAAAACGTTTACTGGTATAGCCAAGTCTTTCCAGTGATGACCATGTTTGAGTCATCTGAAAGACAAGAAATGATGCAAAACTACGTACAAGTAAGTCTACAAGTACGACTCAAAAAATAACAAATATAAAAGACAAAGAATATAAATATTAAAAAAAAATCTCCAGGCAATAAGTTGATGTAGACTTTCGATTAAGTTGATTATCCATCCATCCATTATCCAAGCTGTGTATCCGAATTCGGGTCGCGGGATGCTGGAGCCTATCCCAGCAGTCATTGGGCGGCAGGGGGGAGACACCCTGGACAGGCCATCACAGGGCTGACACACACATTCACACCTAGGGACAATTTAGTACGGCCAATTCACTTGACCTACATGTCTTTAAGTTGATTAATGTTTTTTTTCTTCCATTTTTGACCCCCCCCCTTTTCTCCCCAATTGTACCTGGCCAATCACCATGCTCTCTGAGCCATCCTGGTCACTGCTCCACCCCCTCTGCTTATCCGGGGAGGGCTGCAGACTACCTCATGCCTCCTTCAATACACATGGAGTCGTCAGCCACTTCTTTTCACCTGACAGCGAGGAGTTTCGCCAGGGGGACATAGCGTGTGGGAGGATCACACTGTTTCCCCCAGTTCCCCCCAAACAGGCACCCCGACCGACCAGAGGAGGCGCTAGTGCAGCAACCAGGACAAATACCCACATCCGGCTTCCCACCCGCAGACACGGCAAATTGTATCTGTAGGGACACCCGACCAAGCCGGAGGTAACACGGGGATTCGCACCAGTAATCCCTATGTGGGTAGGCAACTGAATTGACCACCACGCCACCCAGACACCCCTTAGTTGATTAATGTTAAGACTTTTAGCACTCCTTTAGTAAAAATGTAAAATTGTGAATATTTTCATAGATTGATGTTGTGCATGTCTGTCAGGAGCCAAAAGTTTAAAAGAGAAACCAGAGGACTGACAGAAACCAAATAACTGTACAACAGGACATAAGACACAGCATACCAAATGGCATTTCGGTCAGAAATGTGTGTGTGACGAGTGTACCTGAGGCACGAGATCAGTGTTCTTCCACCAGTTACAGTTCAATGGAATAAGATGATTCTCCTGTTACATAACAAGCACAATGAGAAGCAGGGAACGACAAACAATACATCAGTTTTGAAAATAGTTTGGGAAAATTTGTAAAAAAACAACACATTCATCAAGTTGACAGGACCATTCACAGATCCAAAAGGTCTTGAAGTAATCAAGGAACACATGAAGTCTTGATTTACAACCAATCAAATTGTCCAGTATTGAAATGCAAGTCGCACTTGTCCAACATGAATCATGACTTTAAACCCGAAAATTCACATTCCATTTTAAAGACCTGTCATTTTTTGACTTTCCCGCCTTGCCACAAACTGCAAACTGTCCTTTTGGCTTCAGAAATAAAATATTTATCCCTCATGGCCTTTCCTGTATCTGGCTCTTGGTCATAATAATGATAGAAATACCTTCAGAAAAAGCTAAATTGCCTGTTCGTAACAACTACCAGTGCAAATGTTAGTTTCAGACTGATGACTTCAGATCCATTACAGCGAGCGAGTTTTTTCCAGGTTATACCAGCCCTCCACTTTCCAGCACATTTTCCACCACGCTCCTTTCAAAGCTTGCACGAAAAGTCGCAGTTTTCTGTGATCATGTCACGTTGAGGACAAAACTAGCAGGTGAATAAATAAATGTGGAGAATGATAAGGTTGCAACAACACCTGCAAGCATTCTTCCCATCCTTGTTTATTTTTTGGGGGGGCTAAAAAGCAAAGGACAAAAATGTTTGGAGCTGTTTGAGTGTGTGTGTGTGGGAAGGGGGGATGATGCATGCATGTGAGAATGACAATTCCAAAGGACTTTTTAATCTATGGTTAATCACAGAGCATGTGTGGTGGGGGTGAGACAACTAATCATGAAACCAACAATCATGCCCTCAACTACAGCCTGACGTGACCACATCAAGGCCTGACCGACCCACTCCAGTCATCACATTCAAATGATTGTCGTTTTAAACAGACAGAACATCTTGAAATATAGATCAGCCTCTTACAGAGCGATAATCATTTCAACGAGGATACTAAAGAGCTAAATTTGGACAATGCTTCACCTCCCGGTATGTAGAAAGAACGGATATTCAGGTCAGGGGAGCAGGTACCAAGTGCCGCTTCACTGCTTGCAGTTTAAATTTCAGTTAGGAATATGTCGTATGCAACCCTTTATTTTTCTAAAAAAATAAATAAAACAAAAACAAAAAAACCCAAATACAGCGTGATTTTTGCCACTATTCCTTGTGGTTGCGGAGAACTAGTTAACATTTTTGGTTTAGGTAAGAGTTGAGCTTTAGATAAAAGTGACTCGGTGTGAGGGTTAATGAATTGAATTACTAGCACTATTTACTTGGACCTAAATTAAAAGGACACACACTTTTCTAATTTTGTAGTCAGGAAAAAATGTACTCAAGGTTCATGAGGATTCTGGAAAGCATAATATCAATTTATAAAACACAGCCACCAAAACCCACATTTACACCAAGTGCAGTCAAGCTGCACGAGCTGGACCCTTTGCAGGGTAACAGAGCACACTGTTTTGGCCGGTCTCCGTTCAGTCCCTGCATTTGAAATATGATTTAGAGGATGGAGAGAGAGGAACAAGTGTGCGTTTCTAAAACCAGGTGTGTGTAGATGAACCTCTGACAGCTTGTTATCTTTCTTTTTTTTTTAGTTTCTGCCAACCAATGTCAGACGACCTTGAAATCTCCACTACATCATCATCAATTGGGGGGGGGGGCAGTGATGCCATGGGATGAAAATTTGACCCTCAAGAGGGTGCAATGACTTTTTTTTCTTTCTTTTTTTAAGTTGAAAGTGGTTTAGTCAGGTTACCTTGAGCAATGCTGAAACTGTCCAGTGTTAAGTTGAATCATGTAGACACATCTACAGCACAAAAAAAAAAATGTTGGGTTGGATTACATGCATGCATACATGGAAGCGTATTAGTCTTATGTCTCATACATTTTTTGTGAATCAGGAAAAAAAAAGGCTCCCTGATAATAAAATCTATGGTTTTCTCTCTAATCACTGGAGTCACCGCAAAATAGATCCAAGAGAAATGCACAGCTGGATATGAATTATCATGTTACAAAAGTTGCAACTAGCAAGAACCCAAATCACAAGCATTAAGAGAGACGCTGTGCTAAGCTCTGCTCAATGACAGATATTTTGTGATGGAGAAGACCTTAATTACTGCTGACATATGACATTAAAGGGTGAGCCAGGATGAAGGAGGTAGACAGATACCACAGGGGTGGTGGTGGACAGTCTTTTCCTTTACAACTAAAACAAAGCAAATGATACTGCCATCAACAGAGCCAAAACTGAGATTATATCTGAGCCTGGAGATTGGAGCAAGAGGGCCTGGTACCATCTAAAAGTCGACCCTGACTGCCTGAAAACTCAATCCATTTTCCCCGGGCTTTGTAGTACTTTGTAGTACATCTTCATTTCATCTCTTGCTCGTTAAAATGCCCAAGACTAGATGAAGCGCAACCAAAGATGCTGGCTCAAGATCAAGATGTCCTTTGGAGTTACAACCTCAATATCAAAGCACAATCAAGTTAATGTAACCCAGCATCAGAGACAATGCCGACTGATTAAAGCATATACGCTTCTATATTGAGCCTCCTTACACTGACTATATAGACCATACCAACAATGTGCACTTAAGGAAAAAAAAATCTTAATACACATTACACAAAGTAGAATTGACTTTCAAACTCCTTTATTTTGACATATTTTATTCATCACCATCTCCTTCATCAGTTTCATCACATCTTCATTTGGGGGGGGGGGGGGATTGGCAAAGCACAGGCAGTTTCAAGTAGCCAAAATCCTTTTTATTTGTAATAATTTATTATTTTTTTAAATTTAAAAAAACTTTTTTTTTTATTTGATTCCACTGTTGCTCATGGTTTGGGCTTTGCACACTCCCTTGCCGGTGATTTCGAAGGCAGCCCCTTTGTAGCTCGCCACACACTGGCCGTCTGTACGGAGATCAGGTTGCACTTGTTCCCACACCTTCTTTTTCGGGTTCAGCTCTTTGTCTGGTTCACCTTGAAATCAATTAAAAAAAAGTCTAATTTGTTCAGGAAAGTTCTGCGATCTTGCTAAATATTGTACAGATAAATGCAGAACCCCCCCCACCTGCCACACACACACACACACAAACACAGAGCAAGAAATGCCCCCCCCCCCCCCAACACACACCACTCCAATTCAATTGTTCATGATAGCTTTTAGAAAGGGATTACAGCCGTCTCAACATCCTTAGTTGTAATGAATAAAAGAACAATTAACATTGCATTGAGAATGTATTATAATTATTTGTTATGCTCTTATTTGTCATTTTGTTTATTTGGCATTTTTATATTTTAGCATTTGCTTCACAGGATATTTTGTGTTGAGCTTGGCTTACATACACTACAGAATAATTGGATACTGTATTGGAATTCTACATGTTAATGACTTTGTGCAAACAAAGTGTTGTCTTGTTTGATGTTGTAATGCTCAGACTAATTTTATTATTAATAATAATAACAACCAATTTAATTGTTTTCTTTGAGAGAAACATACTGTCCTGGTATAGCTGGTTGGCTCTACTTTCCCCACGTGCCCTTTCGACCAACTATGCCATCATCAAGGCCGTTCTACGGTTACCTTAAAAGTTCAACTCCAAATTAAGCCGTGCTATTGTCCTAATCAATCTAATTTGATCTGTACAAACAAAACATCTCGAACCAGGACATCTAAAGAAAATATTCAAGGGAAGGCATCATACATTTATTATGACTTTGTTTTGATGCAGCTTAGCATACAGATTTATAGGTTTTTGTGGGTGTTGACTTGTTCCTTTCGCTTCAAAACCATTTTCAAGTTTGTCTGGAGGAGCAAATGTGTTTCATATCCCACCGTCGTGCTTTCCAAGCTACAACATAAAAGTGGCAACAATTAGTTTTGATCAGAAGCGTGAAGGACGTTTTGATGGGCAATGCAGCCATGCCCCTCAGCTGGTACCCAGTTCAGCTGCTGGGGAAATGTGAGTAATTACTACCATTTCTCCAGAACCAGCGTTGGACTGGCTATAACCAAATCTACAGCAGGAGTGGTAGTGGGGTGGAAGACATCCTTTATCCGTCATCCTACACATCCTGTTGGGAGCCAATAAACTTTTAAAACCACTTTGTACAACCAACAAGAACTGAACGCCATGAGGAATCATCAATACATCCTATACTCACTTCCGTCTCCCACTCCTCTGCTTTCTTGCATTATTGCCAAGTTGGGTTGAATGTGTGTGTCATTGAGGTAACAGATGTAAAAAAAAAAAAAAAAACTTTTGGCGAAGGGATTCTGCGCGAGACAAATAGCTTTAGGAGGGGCCGGGGCTGTGGTAAAGTGGAGATGAAAGCCCGAGCTAATATAGTGGAGCTGTGGGTGCTGGGACCACATATCTTCTTCTCTCTTTCTCAGTGCAAACTCCTTTTCAGTTATTCTCTTGAAAGAAAACATCATTCAAAAGGCAACTACTCTCGTTACCACCAATAGTGGCCATGTTCTTATCACCGGTTTTACTAATGGGTTTAGCCTTCAACACTGGAGGTGGGTTTGGGGAATGATTGACCTTCAGATCAAATTCATTCAAGACTACGTTTGGGATAGTTGATGTATTTTATCTTTACTTGCATACAGTCTAGATTCTGTGTTAATATATTGGTAATACAATGCATATAGTCATTATAAAACATTTGCATTGAACAAAGCAATTACAGGATCTTCTCTCATTTTTAAAAGCAGCCTTTCCCAGCAATCAGTATTCAGTAAACTGTCAACCTACAGTCACAAGCATTAGGCTGACATTAAATAGAACTGAGCAGCAATTAATAGGAACATTTAATTCATCAACAAATATTGACACTAGAACAACCAAGGCTGCCATTTTGACGGTTTTGGATTTTCCAAGTTTAATAACTATGAAGAAAAAAAAAGCTACAGACCTGCTTCTCCCTGAATGCGCCTAAGATTGCATATATTTGCATTAAAATGAGTTTTAGATTAATTGAACAAAAAAAGCTATAAGATCTAGCTAAAATGACCATGAGCGGTCAAAAAATGGCTTGTAATTTGCGCATCATCGTGCGCATCATGTCATTATTTATGATGTGTGTTGGTCGCATCATTTCCTGCGCGAAGTTCATTGCTCTGTCCTAGAAACACACTAGCGTTCTCCAGTGCAGAGTAATCGCCTAAACTTGATTCTTTTTAAAAATGTTAATTTTCGTGTCAGTCGTTTCTTAACCGACATACGTATGCAATGCATTAATATCTCAATTGGGTGTTCATCTCGACAAAATATAGATTTTAAAAACCGTGGGTGGTCATTTTGACGGCCCACAGTCGTTCTAGTAGTTTTTAGGTTCCGGTCATTGTTTGGGACTGTCCCAATGGTTATTTTCAGTTCTCTTTTTACATTTCATGTTTTATAGGCCTTGTTACGTTTGTTAGATTAGCAATATGTGTTTTCCGTTTTGTTTTTTAGGTAATATTTTCACTTTTTCAATTTTGCTATTCAAGTTCGACCATGTCTCTCTGAAGTTTAAATTGTTTAAAAATAGTATTATAGTTGCTAAAATGTTAATCTTGGTGTCAGCCATTTCCTAATAGACATACTAACATATGCAATGCATTAATATCTCTACTGGGTATCTATCTTGACAGAATATAGAGTTCTAAAACCGGCCGTCATTTTGATCACCCATAGTCGTTTTGGGTGGGAGTGAAATCCTGGTGGTTCTAGTGTTAACTAGCCGTCAATGACTGTTCTCACAACTGCAGGCAGATTTTTTTTGTCGGTACACAGAGGAGACATGAAGATTTGTATGTTGCATTCATGTATAATTTCACAAAATAATCTATCCCCCCCCCCCAGTCTTGATTTCAGTTGTTGAGGGGAGCAGAATGAGGTCACGATACCTGGGAAGCCCTGGAAGGTAACTCTGTCCCCAGGCACAGCTCCGCTGGGGGGATCTAGGATCTCTACCTTGTCTGGGGAGCTGGCACACATAACCATGGCTTGAGACACCACACCTCTCATCTTGGCTGGCTTTAGATTACACAGCAGCACCGCCATACGATTCTGCATCTATAAAAGGTGACCAAAAAAAAAAAAAAAAAAAAATTGAAAAGAAAACCCATGAATGAGGGAAAAATTAAAATTAAAAACAACTGATGGCGTTTCAACCTGTAGAGAACTAAACTTTTAATAATCCAATTTACACCATGGCGCTTGTCCAGTCTTGAAATGATTGCCTTAAATGGTATAATTTTTGGCCCATGGTTTTATAAACAAAACAGAAAGCAATGGTCTCTCAAGCCTCTAGACCTCTGCGGTTCGCCACAGCTCGAAAGGCCAGAGGCTGTTTTCATCAAATTCTTTGAGGAGGGATTTTAGCATTCCACGAGTTTGAGCACGCCAACCACCATTAAATAACCATACCACTCTTTGAGGAAAAATCATTTGCAAGAAATTGACTTTACATAAATCTCAATATGTTCACGTTTCTATGATGGATGACTTTGACAGGGTTTTAGTGGTAGCCTTTATTTTTCATCCCATGGCAGTTCTGGCCAGTGATGGATAGAGTGAGTGACTTGTCACAGTATTTACATGATACATTTTCCTACCAAACTAGTAAACTCTCATTTAACAGTCACTTTATGAGTAGCTTGTTCTACGTGACAGCCAAAAAAACAAGAGTTTACTAGTTTTGAAGGAAAACTGAAAATAGTTTTGCAGGAAAAGGACCATTCACACTGATGTTCTGGTGATGCATGAGGACTGCCATCTAACAGCATTTCTGGAGACACTTCACTCTCGCTTAAGAGAAACTGATATTAGCTCATTTAAACATGACAGGAGTAAAATAAGAAATTTCCTGTGTATTTATTGGCTCTCTGAGTAATGGATTGATAGAGACAGCCAGAAGCAAACAGCAGCTTCCTGAGAGTGTGTAAGAAGAGTACTTTCCGTTTCCAACAGCAGTTGGAGAGATATTAATCAAACAATGCTAAATGCCATCATTGTCAAACAGCAAAGTCTATTTCATGGGCTGATGTTTGATATAAGCCTTTCATACATAGAAGGCTGCCTGCTGCTTTCAATAAATTGTGGCATGTTTTTTTTTTTTTTTTTTTTTTATAAATTCAGACAGTGTTTGGTATACATGACTCCGGGCGGTAGATGCTTCCATTTAGACATTGTGTACATCAAATATAATGTAGAAAGACTCCCTGGTGTATGATCAAATATTAATAGTCAAACTCATATGGACAAACCATAAAACAAACTAGTTCTTTGCAATATAGGTGAAGTACTATACACAAACAGTGTTGCGCAGTTACAGTTATATTATTACTTTCCCCAGTAACGAGTAATGTAACGAATTGCTAATAAAATTACAGTAATTTTGGGGGGCGTCCGGGGAGTGTAGCGGTCTATTCAGTTGCCTACCAACACGGGGATTGCCGGTTCGAATTCCCGTGTTACCTCCGGCTTGGTCGGGCATCCCTACAGACACAATTGTCCATGCCTGTAGGTGGGAAGCCAGATTTGGGTATGTGTCCTGGTCGCTGCATTAGTGCCTCCTCTGGTCAGTCGGGGCACCTGCTTGGGGGGGGGGGGGACTGGAGGGAATAGCATGATCCTTCCATGCGCGACATCCCCCTGGCGAAGCTCCTCACTGTCAGGTAAAAAGAAGCGGCTGGCGACTCCACATGTATCGGAGGAGGCATGTGGTAGTCTGCAGCCCTCCCCGGATCGACAGAGGGGGTGGAGCAGCGACCGGGACAGCTTGAAAAATGGGGTAATTGGCCAAGACAATTGGGGAGAAAAAAAAAGGGGGGGGATTCAGTAATATTACAGTTATCCCCCCCCAAAAAAATAACTCGTTACAAACATACTTTTGTTGTCACCCCCCCCCCCCCACCCCACACACACACACACACACACACACACACACACACACACACTGAAAGCAAACAATCCAATCCACATCCCCGGATTCATTTTCATAATCATCGCACGTGCACACTAAGTAAGCTAGCTTGGAAGATGGAAACGCTTACATTTGGTGGCTGGAAATATTCCTATTACTTTGATTTTGTCGGTAGTAAAGATGAAAGAACATCATTGTCAAATTTAAATTGTGTACAGGTACCAAGACTCTCTCCCCTGCGAAAAACATGACCTCAAACCTCCTGAAACACCTACGACAGCACAACGTGCAACTCGTGGAAATACACCCCACCAAAGAGGCAAAGCAGAAAGGCGTCATGAGGAGGAGGAAGAGAATTCAGCTCAAATACAGCCACCATTCTCAACCCAGACACCTACTCCTGTGGCAGTTTATCATCCTCAGCAAGTGCCAAGTAGTGACGATATGTACATAATTTCAGTGTTCAACGTGAACCCCGTCATCTCCTGCTGTAATCATCAAAAGAAAGCTATTAAACAATTTCAGAATGTAGTTGCCAATTTCATTATTATTGTTTGTTGGGTGTACAATTGGATTTTATGCTGGTGTTGCTGTGTGTGTGTGTGTGTGTGTGTGTGTGTGTTTTATGTGGCTGTCGAGTGTCATTTAACGTCACTGAGCATGTTGGTGCCGGTGTACCTCGCTTGATTAATGATGCTGTTGCATCTGTCAGCTGTGTGTGGGTGTGAATATGTGGTTGCCGTGCCAGACTATGTGATGCTTTTAATGTTCGCCTTGGTGCCTGCAACGTTGCCTCTGACGAGTAAAGCCTGTATGATTAAACCGTGTTGCATTCAGACAAGAATAGTTGTAATGGCCTTTTTTGGTTAACATATGCGTTTCAGGACCTATTAAGCATGATTGGTCTTGGATGGGCTAGGCCCACCTTATTTTCTCTGTGCCCACCCACACAGTAATTTCTGCCTATGCTACAGGTTGGAAGCTTTAGCTGTGCTTAGCAGTGATTACCCTGACATTCACACAGAGGCGCACATGCAAAGTCTGAAATTTGAGGAGAGGACGCAATTACCAATTTTGTGGGGTGTAATGGAAAAGTAATTTAACAAGTAGTGTAATGAAATACTGTTTGCAGGGAGTAATAAAGTACTTTTGAAAAGAGTAACGAGTAATAAATTCCTTTTTCTTTTTTTTTTGAGCAACAAGCCCAACACTGTACACAAATTAGTTTGCCTCAGGAACATCATAAATCCACGGAAACCAAGCCTTTGTGCATATGCCCAAATCATCAACATAAAATCTGTTGCTACTAACAAATACCATATGCACAGAGTTCTAACACTAAATTACTATCACAATACGACCCTTATGAGCTGCTAAGTTATATTGCTGTCTGTGCATCAACAACTTAGAAATGTAGTCTGTGATCAGATACTACAAAGGTGACATTGAAATCCACTGGTCATTACAACCTTTAATCGGCATTAACCAGGCTCTATTAGACCAACAATACTCTGGTTGACAACACTCTATGTCGCTCCTGGCACACAAACACATTAAATGAAAGTTGTCAACGCTACATGTGTTAAACCCTTGAGTTAGCATTGTACACTGTTTGCCCCCATGTGCTTGATGAGACATCACATAACTTATCCAAAACTTTCTGTGACAACAGAAAGTTGGATAAGTTGTTGAATACCAGCTTTCTCGCTGGAGATTAGGGGTTCAAACCCTTGTTGGGATGAGCCTCCAGTAAGAGTCCGCTGCTTAGACTCCTAATGCTATACAAGATGTACATTGTTTTGGAAAAAAGCATCTGCTAAATGAAATGAAATTGTAAACAACAGTCAGGCAGACCTTAAAATATTTAAACTCAGTGTTAAGTACACCTACCCAATTATTTTAGCTCTAAAAAGTTTCAAGCAGATAAATCAAGATCCTAGTGTGTGAAGCTCAACCTGAAGCCAGCTTGTCTTAGTGACAGCAATGGATCCAGCCCTATGGATCTCAATGGCATAACTACACATGGTCACTGACAACATTCTGAAGCACTGATGTGGTCAGCAATTGCATGAAAAATTATTTTTATTAAATTGGACTCTGTTATAGAGCTTATTTTGCACACATAACGATTCAAACTTCAGTATGCAGAAGGATTTATATAAGCCAACTAGTGAAGGTGCTCTATCAATACTCATCGAACTCACAGGCCTCGTCGTGGGCAGAGGAGATTGTACGATGCCTCCCTTGATTCCTAGTGTTTAAGTGTCTACATTTGATACCAGGATTCATTCATTCGTTCTTGGCACGTGATGACTTCAACACATGAGAGCCTGCTTTCAATGGAAACATTGAGGCTGCCCATTGAAAATGAGTGGGGAGGAACAACCAATGTCATTCTGGGTTTTACACAACTTCCTTGGAACAAATAGTCTGGATTCCATGTAAAAGCCAAAAGGAGTTGATCTATGACCCTGATCAGGAAACTTCTTAAGAAAGGATGTCATTTCTTCTCCACATCCTTTTGCCTACATTGGATTTGTTAGCAGGACTATACTTTCATCAACACTGGTAATCCTCATTTGGTCTGTGAATACTTGATGTGACAACAATCTGAAGGTGAGTACAAAAAGTTTTACATCCATTCTGTTAGATTTCTGGTAGATCTTTTTTAATCACCAAATTTGCTAATATTTCCCCTCTTGAAAATGGTTCTAATTTTTTTGTTATTCAACTGGCAAAGTAGTGTTGTACCTGTTCCAGTGGTATGTGCTTGACAAGCCCGCTCACAACTGTCCTAGGAGAGGCCTCTCCTACGTCGACCTGCTCTACATACAGCGAATCCGCATCTGGGTGCTTCTGTGCCGTGACTATACGTCCAACCCTCATGTCCAGACGAGACACATCCACCTTGGCATCTTCCTGGGGGGCTGCCTGCTTCTTCTTCTCCTGTTTCTCCCCTCCTAGAACCAACAGAGGGAATGCTGTCATAACCAACACATAATACTGTGGATTTAGCCTCAGTCATCTCAAAGGCCATTTCCTAGTTTCATCAACAGCATTATGTGGCATTATAAATTAATATCTTTGGTAAAGATGTGAATCTAGGTGCTGTGTAAGCAACAGGCCCCAGCTAAAGAGAGACAGTAGCTATTTATTAGACTTTGAATAAAGGTTTTCTGCAGAGACTGTATTTTGTCCCTAAGTGCGTCATAATATATTAATCATTCAGTGAAGACAATAAATGTTTTAGGGCATTTTGGCCTTAACGTTTCTGTAATGCCAACAGGTTTCTTTCCCATGGGACTCATTGGGATACATCTGAAAGTCTGTGTGGAATCTCTGCTGTACAGCTGTGTGTGATCCGATTCAATTTCCTCTGAATAACTGAAAACAAAGCAATGACAGGCCCCAGGGTGGCATGCCATCTATGCGAGCACTACAGGCATTAAGAAAAAAGAAGGGACAACTATAGCTGAGAGCAAACAATGATAGGCTTCCAGTCCACATGGAGGAATTACTCGCAAATGTGGGTCAGACAGTAGCTGGCATCTCTACCCTGTCAGACAGGACAGATATTCAATGCATACAGTACATACGTGGATCAATGGATAAATAGTTACATAGTGACCAAATTTTGCCCTTGGGGATGTGGTTTGCATTTTAGGAGAATAGATCAATTAGATACGGATATTAATTTTAGTAAGGCCACTGTCTAAGAGGTTATAATGGACAGGAATGTAGCGGTGTGAGTGAAGGAGGTAGGCTGCTAGGCTAGCTGAGGAGGGGGTCTTCAAATTTCCTGCATTCCATATTGGCTGGCTTTCAAATGCCTTACATGTTTCATTAGGTACATTTTAATGTACACTACCATTCAAAAGTTTGGGATCACCCAAACAATTTTGTGTTTTCCATGAAAAGTCACACTTATTCACCACCATATGTTGTGAAATGAATAGAAAATAGAGTCAAGACATTGACAAGGTTAGAAATAATGATTTGTATTTGAAATAAGATTTTTTTTACATCAAACTTTGCTTTCATCAAAGAATCCTCCATTTGCAGCAATTACAGCATTGCAGACCTTTGGCATTCTAGCTGTTAATTTGTTGAGGTAATCTGGAGAAATTGCACCCCACGCTTCCAGAAGCAGCTCCCACAAGTTGGATTGGTTGGATGGGCACTTCTTGCGTACCATACGGTCAAGCTGCTCCCACAACAGCTCAATGGGGTTCAGATCTGGTGGCTGCGCTGGCCACTCCATTACCGATAGAATACCAGCTGCCTGCTTCTGCTCTAAATAGTTCTTGCACAATTTGGAGGTGTGTTTAGGGTCATTGTCCTGTTGTAGGATGAAATTGGCTCCAATCAAGCGCTGTCCACTGGGTATGGCATGGCGTTGCAAAATGGAGTGATAGCCTTCCTTATTCAGAATCCCTTTTACCCTGTACAAATCTCCCACCTTACCAGCACCAAAGCAACCCCAGACCATCACATTACCTCCACCATGCTTAACAGATGGCGTCAGGCATTCTGCGTCTCACAAACGTTCTTCTTTGTGATCCAAACACCTCAAACTTGGATTCATCCGTCCACAACACTTTTTTCCAGTCTTCCTCTGTCCAATGTCTGTGTTCTTTTGCCCATCTTAATCTTTTTCTTTTATTGGTCAGTCTAAGATATGGCTTTTTCTTTGCCACTCTGCCCTGAAGCCCAGAATCCCGCAGCCGCCTCTTCACTGTAGATGTTGACACTGGTGTTTTGCGGGTACTATTTAATGAAGATGCCAGTTGGGGACCTGTGAGGCGTCTGTTTCTCAAACTAGAGACTCTAATGTACTTATCTTCTTGCTCAGTTGTGCAACGCGGCCTCCCACTTCTTTTTCTACTCTGGTTAGAGCCTGTTTGTGCTGTCCTCTGAAGGGAGTAGTACACACCGGTGTAGGAAATCTTCAATTTCTTAGCAATTTCTCGCATGGAATAGCCTTCATTTCTAAGAACAAGAATAGACTGTCGAGTTTCAGATGAAAGTTCTCTTTTTCTGGCCATTTTGAGCGTTTAATTGACCCCACAAATGTGATGCTCCAGAAACTCAATCTGCTCAAAGGAAGGTCAGTTTTGTAGCTTCTGTAACGAGCTAAACTGTTTTCAGATGTGTGAACATGATTGCACAAGGGTTTTCTAATCATCAATTAGCCTTCTGAGCCAATGAGCAAACACATTGTACCATTAGAACACTGGAGTGATAGTTGCTTGAAATGGGCCTCTATACACCTATGTAGATATTGCACCAAAAACCAGACATTTGCAGCTAGAATAGTCATTTACCACATTAGCAATGTATAGAGTGTATTTCTTTAAAGTTAAGACTAGTTTAAAGTTATCTTCATTGAAAAGTACAGTGCTTTTCCTTCAAAAATATGGACATTTCAATGTGATCCCAAACTTTTGAACGGTAGTGTATATTCCACACATGAATGTTTGGACAAATGGCCATCGAGTCATGACATTTCTTCTCAGCTATGCTCTGTGTCAAGTTCATTAGTTAACAGCGACCAAGTTGTTTATCACTTCACATCTGTTAAGTCAGCGTTTCCCAACCCAGTCCTCAAGGACCCCCTATCTTGCAGATTTTCATTGTAACCCTGCATAGGTAGCCCTGCTTGTACTTACTCAACCAATCATCCCATAGCACTTAATCATGCAAGGTGTGTAAAATCTGACATAATTCATTGCTGATTGGTTGAATGACTACAAACAGGTTCAGGGTCGCAAAAAAAATCTGCAGGATTGGGGGTCCTTGAGGACAGGGTTGGGTAACACTGCGTTACGTCATCAATATTTCCTACCACATACTGTCAATAGCAGAAAAGCAACCAAGTCTTTAACAAATCACATTTTAAAATGTAATTTTTGTCGTACACAAATAGTAGATGCGTAAAACTGATACCTCCCCCCCCCCCCCCCCCGTGTACCATTTCATAGGCAACTGAAAACATGAGGGGGAAAAAAAAAAAACCCCAAAACAACCAAATACCAACAAAAGAACATTCAAGGTTTAACATTACAGGCTTAAGCCCTTAATTAGTTTTCCAAAATCTCCAACGATCTGAGGCACTTTGATAAAATGACAACACCAAACGACAGTTTTGGCTCGAGTGGTTAATGAAACAAAGCCATGGTGGATGCTTACACCTTAGTGCCAAGTTTGTCTTTTACTAAGTGGATTGATTTTGTTACAGACATTCATTCCAAAAGATTATACTGATCAAATGATCACAGAGCCTTCAATAATTTTTTGTCTCTTCGCCCACCGCAATTCTGAACATCAAGAATCCCAATCCCTGCCTTTGGATGCTGTTCAATATTCCTCCACTAAGAAAAGTTTTGTTTGTGTGGTGACAATACGGTTAAGATTAAGAGAGAAGTTGTACTTTATTAATCCCCGTGGGGAAATTCACCCTCTGCATTTAAACCATCCTAGCTGTGTAGCTATGAGCAGTGGGCAGCCGCCATGCAGCACCTGGGGACCAACTCCAGCTCTTTTGCCATACCTTAGTCAGGGGCACAGACAGGAATATAAACCTTAACATGCATGTCTTTTTGATGGTGGCGGAAACCGGAGCTACTGGAAAAAAAACCCCAGCACAGACACAGGGAGAAAATGCAAACTCCACACAGAAGATGACCTGGGATGACCCCCAAGGTTGGACAACCCCAGGGTTCGAACCCAGGACCTTCTTGCTGTGAGGCGACAGCACTAACCACTGGGCCACCGTGCCGCCACGGTGTGGGTCCCCCTAACCAATGTAGTGAATTCAGCAGGCAGCTGGACACCCGCCGCCGCAGCCAGGAACCAAACCTGGGTATCCCAGACCATGGGCGACTGTGCTAACTTTAGTCAACTAAAGGATCCGACCTGGTTTCAGCTGCACTTGGCAAGCGTATTTGACAAATACCCCCTGCTCTTCTATCAGCACGAAAACTGAAATGGGGAGAACATGCAAATGGGGAGAACATGTTGTGTACAGTTCTGTTGTGATGACAGTACTGCAATATAACATTACTGGTTCAAGAAGCTTGCACAAGAGGTGTGTAGATTGACAGGTGTTGATAGAATACATCAAGTTAAAACAGCCTTGTCAAACGAAATGTTTAAACACACACAGTTTGTCAACAGACTGGAGGATAATATGTAGCCGATATTTATAACTCATTGACATCTGGACATCAGAAATTCCAGCTACATAATACACAATCAGGTTGACACTGTCTCAAAGACTTTCTCCCGTTCTTTCCAAATTATAATGCTCTAAACAAAACAATGGAAGATTATTCATAGTCTCTGGCCCGACAGCAACTAATTAGCTCAGACAGTTTAAAGTCAGAACATAAACAAAATAATTTTTCCCCCAATTTGAATCATTTTCACATTTAAATCATTGATGACTTGAAAGTTAAATCACACCCACACTATCACTGGCAATAAACCAGAATTTAACGGGCCCGTCATTAGTGATGCAATTTCACCTGGATGCCTGTCAGAGAAGCAAGATGTGGCTTACAAATCATGAAATTAATCCCAATATTCACTGCCTACCTAAATAGTCAAGTTTGAGAACAACTGATTACATCTCCACTGAGCGCCAAAGTATAAACCGTGTTCACTTACAAGGACAAAAACCGAGCCTTCCTTTAATTATCGGCACATATTAGAAAATCAGATGGGAAAACCGTTAGATGAATCTCAAATGGCTTCTAAGGCACAAAGTGCTGCAACCAGACAAATGTTGATGGAAAATCTGGATCTTAAAAACAAGAGCTCAGGTTCCAGAGGGAGCGAAAATTCCAGAGAGCACTAGAAAATATCCTTTGACTGAGAAGTGTAGAGCCATTAGACTCACATTTCAATTTCTAGCTGGATTTGACTGTTGTGATTATACAAAACAAATCTTGAGGAACATTTTGCTTAGATTAGTGACAGAGATAAGGATGAGGGTATTCATAATGGAGTTACTTCATTGACTCTTGTATTTGGACAAAAATTGTTACCTTTTTTATTTTACCTTTTTTCGCTGGTTTCTTCTTCATGGCCTCATCGTTAGAGGGGGGGCTCTTGGGAGCGGCGGCAGTAGAGGGGGCTGGGGCTGGGGCCTCAGGAGGGGTTGGCTTTGAGCAGGTCTCGGCATTTGCCTCGGCTGATGGCATGGGCACCTCTCGCACTGAAGGAAGGACAAAGAGAAAAGGATACCAGACTTGAGAGTATTTCAGGATGGAATTCAGTTAACTTACATCCTTCCCCTTGTTATCTGTGATGACTGATGTTCTGTCTGATGGCAACTCTCAAGATACCTAATCTCCTAAAGGTGAGATGAAGGAGAGGCAAAGAAACACTAATATGGGGGCATCCGGGTGGTGTAGCGGTCTATTCCATTGCCTACCAATGCGGGGATTGCCGGTTCGAATCCCCGTGTTACCTCCAGCTTAGTTGTGCATCCTTGCAGACACAATTGGCTGTGTCTGTGGGTGGGAAGCTGGATGTGGGTATGTGTCCTGGTCACTGCACTAGCACCTCCTCTGGTTGGTCAGGGAGCCTGTTTGAGGGGGAGGGGGAACTGGAGGGACTAGCGTGATCCTCCCACACGCTACGTCCCCCTGGTGAAACTCCTCACTGTCAGGTTAAAAGAAGCGGCTGGCGACTCCACATGTATTGGAGGAGGCATGTGGTAGTCTACAGCCATCCCCGGATTGGCAGAGGGGGTGGAGCAGCGACCGGGATGGCTTGGAAGAGTGGGGTACCTGGACGGGTACAACTGGGGAGAAAAATCCAAAATAAATAAATAAATAAATGAAACACCAATATTATCAATACAGACAGAATACTTCAGTTTTCTCTCACTGCACTTACAAAGCTACATAATCCAGTAAAACGATCAAGAGGAGTTTTATTTATACACCCAATGGTCTCCTGATACAAATAGCGTGGATGGGAAAATGACAGTGATCAGGTTGATGGAGGCAAGGTAGAAGAAGCCATAATGTAGGGGACAATGTCCTCAGTCAACCTCACAAAACTAGGAACCCCTCATTTATGGCGACTCACTCTCCTTTGCTCCTTCATCATAGTGCCCATGTCAGACAAACATTGGTTTGGAGTTATACCACTGTCACAACAGTGCTTTAAATTACATTGATTTTACAGTGGGAATTGAGATTAGGGACTGTAGAGTTGCCTTAAAATTGCATTAACCTTTAAAATTCTTTTAACACAACCAAAGACGGGCTGATTAGAGTTAACAGGATTGCCACATTTTCCCTCCTTAGTTTAACAAACAGTTTCCCTTCATAGTCTTGCAATCTTGCTTTCATTAGTTTGTTTTTCTCATCTCGATAACAAATTGGTTAAAAAAAACAAAAACGAAATACTGTTCACAAAGCTTCATACTTATCTGTGCTTAAATTAGTTATTCTACCGCACCTTAAACCCATTGAAATGAAACCCAAAAATAAATATCACAACTAGGCCCATGGAAAAACAATCTCGGGTGTATCCGAACAACATTCCTAAAGCGATCCAAAACCAACATGTCAGAGGTTTTTGAGCAGAGTTAATTTGCTTATTTCTTCAAAAGCCTTATTTTTCTTCCTCAAAACCTCTCTGGAAAACATTAAGTGTTTATGATCACAGGAGTGTTTGCCGTTGTATGTTGGTGTATCTCAAAGGCTTGATAACACAACAGCACTGCCGGCAGTCATGCAGTTCTCATCAATCCAATGAGCATTCTATGAGAACAATTTTTTATATGATAATAAAACATATCTGGTTGTAATGAACAGAGGCGAGAATGCAGAAGAGGGGAGGATGCAGAAGACACTATCGTTGACAGCAAGTGGTTTAATGAGCAACAACTGACATTGAATGTTCCCAAGCCAGGCACACAAAGACAAACATCAAGGTGTTTTTTTTTGTTTTTTTTTTTTGAGCCAGATTGAAATGTTATCTCCAAGGGAAGTCTTTCCTAGAAAACAGGCTTAACGTACCTCCTCTTTTCTTCTCTTTCTCTAGCAACTGTTTTTTCAGTTCCTCAATGTCCCTCTTCAATTTGGCATTCTCCACCATCAGTTTCTTCTCCTCCCGGACATTGGCTTGGACAACTGCATTCAAGCAAATTACTGTTAGCCTCATACCGCACAGTACCATTACACAAATATGAAAACATAAATATGAAAAGTTTCTCCATTATGTTGACTTAAGAGTCATCTTTGTATCCACTATGGCCTAAATAATTCCTGAGAACCTGATTGTTAGTCACAACAAGAGCACAGCCCACAATGATGCTGGTCAACTAATACAGTTACATTGTGACTTTGCCAAAAGTGTCATTGAAATAACCTAATTACTGATATCCATTTAGCCAATTCTTTAGCTAAAAGTTAGATCACATCCAATGTCCATTCATCCATCCATTATCCAAACTCCTTATCCTGCTCTCAGGGTCGCTGGAGCCTATCCCAGCAGTCACTGGGTGGCAGGCAGAGAGACACCCTCGACAGGCCACCAGGCCATCACAGGGCTCGCTCACACACACGCACACGCACACGCACACACACACACACACACACACACACACTTTAGTATGGCTGATTCACCTGACCTGCATGTCTTTGGACTGTGGGAGGACACCGGAGCACCCAGTTTCCGATCATCCAATAACAATAACATCCAATGTTATTTAATCAATTCATCAATTACTCAACATGAACAAGACACCAGACCTTTTTTATCCACGATATTCTGTCACATCAAATCTGACATGCAGCTTTAAAATTTTGAATACATTAGAGGCCCAAATCCTATCCTTGGTATAATGCTGCAATGAGATACTTGTTCTGCAGGTTTACAAGTATTTCCCTATTTGATGCAATCACTTACTGGCTTTCTCCTTGAGCAGCTGGACCTGATGTTTGAGATACTCAATGATCTGATCAGCCTCAGCAGCTCTCTGCTCCAACCTCATCAGGGGGTTGTGACCTGACATCTTGACCAGGGAACGAGCCAAGAACCTGGAGGACACAAATACAAGTTGGTATCACAACACTAAAGGGCGCCACTCGACACAGACACACCATAGGAAACATGCTGATGGATCACAGAAAGTTGAATCAGTTCATCTGGACACAACTTTTATTAAGAGAAACGTTTCATCACTGATTTAAGTGACCTCTTCAGTCTAAACTGACTACAGGTGTCCCCACCCTTATAAACAATACAATGGCATAACAACCGAAAACAATGATCAGTTTCATATGCAAATTGCCATGACCATCAACTAGAGTTTCAGTGGCCATGTGTACTATTCACAGAGGATTGAGGAATAGTTGCAATCACAATATTGTAAGATGGCAACAGACCTACTCTTAGCCAGCCCCAGCCCCCCCCGGTTCAGGGATGGTCGTTCCCTCTTAACATAGATGCATAGATGGCCTCTTTGACTCCCCGTTCAAACCAGTGTTCCTCCCTATGAAAGATGTGCACATCCTCATCCTTGACAGAGGAGCCACTGGCCTGATGCATTAGTGCTCCCGTATTGTGCCATCCGCTTGGCCAGCGTCTGCTGAGCATGAAAGAGTTCTCTCTCAGTAAATGTTGTGTCCAGATGAAATGATTCAACTTTCTGTAATTTTCTTACCTGGATTATTGAGCATGCATAAAGACACATCCTGATGGAATTTTCACAATGCTGTCACACTTGGGCTACCCTCTAGAAGCAAAAAAGTTTCAGAGTCTGTGCACAAGGCATGGTAATATATAGTCTAAAAGAACGAAAAATTAGTTGACTGTCCTAATATAATGACTTCATAAATCCCCTCTCCCTTGTCATTATTCCCATTCGGAGAACTTGAAAAGATGGCATTTCTGGGTCTTAGAGCAGAGTGTGGAAAACTGCTCTAAGACAATTAATTTGACAAGTTACAGGTTACGTCAGTAAAACCGAAGTCCCCAGAGAGGCAGCACATGGCCAAAACCATACAACAGTAAATTTAGCCTACTGCCTGTCTAGTTTAATTCATTTCTATCAGTCTTTTATAAGAACAAATAATAAAATCACAACCAAGTAGTCTAGGCCTATCCTTTAAACCTTAGTTGGCATTATCATTGTGTGCTTAGATTTAGGGCTTAAGTTCAAAGAGATCAGACAGACTCGTCACTTCACAGAAATGCAGCTGGACACAAGTTTGGGTTTGGTGTATTTCGCCTTAAACATGTTGGACTTGGCAAATGACTTTTTTCTTACAGAGGGAAGTACTTTAACAAGGCTTGAAAATGGAGAAGAAAACTTCTTATACATAGTACAGGGAGGCATTGGAAAACAACAGCTGGCCCAAGATGAAAACAAAATGTTAGGGGATGCGGAAATTGGAAACACAGAAGAGCTGGAGTTGATAATATCAAGGATCAAAGCAGCGCTTTTTGAGAAACTGAATTGATTTAAACAGGACCAGTGGTGGAGCAATAACAAGAGCCACAAAAACGCTGATCTCATTTGGATAACCTCTAAAAATGGGTCCTGTATCTGGGGCACGGCCCTCAGCATAGATAATTGTAAAGGTCCCTCTGCTTCAGATGGCAGACAGGATAGCCAAATGTGTTAATAATGTGTAAATGCTGTTATGACCTACAACTGTATAAAATAGCATGCAGGCTTTCACAGAGAAAAATAATCATGAATGACTTCCACTTAACAATGCTTATGCCTTAAGTTCAGATCAGACTTTATTTAGCTACATGTTGGCTCAATTGAAATAATGTTTAAGCATGATGTTTTCCCAGTTTTTATCCATCTGCTTAAGTGGTCATTATGTTGAATGTAGCCATAATAGACGGTTGGTACTCAAATGATAAACCTACATACTAGCAATTTTAAAAATAGGCATGAGTGGCTGAACATGCAGCTGTATATTTTTAGAATAATACTGGGGAATACTCAAGGTCTACAATGGTTTAAATTAGACAGAATAACAATAAATGAACTGTACAGCCGCAATATGGCAAAAATAGGCCAAACATCAGAGTGAATGTGATTCTGATTTTCAGCTTTCTCAGCATGAGACAATCACTTTTGATGGCTGAGGCATTGTGTGTAAGAATCAAAATGTTTTTGGCAACATTTAAACACCAGTTTTCTCAAATATTAATTATGCCAAAACAAAATACACTTTGGTTGCTGAAGTATATGTTTCCTCTCGGCATATTCTGGACAATTACATTCCCATAGTAGATGGATAAGAAAATTTCCCCACTTGCTTGCCAGCCAGACAAATGACGGAGATGAGACGGTAGAACAAGCTAGCACTACCACATATAGCCTGAACTTCTCCACACACAATTATATCCTTGCTTAATTCCTAATTATGTGTGACTGATTAAAGGAGGACTATCTACAGTTAGCCAAATTCCAAGACAACCGCCAAATATCTAGAATAAGAACATCACCACATTCAAAAGGCAAGTTAAATCTATATGTCAATACACTGTTCAGTCCAAATTGTTCCAATAACAATGCATTGCCATTTAATGCAATCATTTAATGTGGGGGGGGGGGGTCAGAATATAGAACATTAGAGCGGTAAAGCATCAGTCACTATCATAAAATACCAGGATGGGTCATTCTCGCAATAAAAGTGCAGCATGTGCCAAAAGTTTTAAATGCAATTTTTTCATTTTTTTCCCTCCATCCTGGCCATTAAACCAAACCTAAATCAACTATTTAAAATAAAAAGCTGTTTCTTCACCTTTTTTATATTTAGTCTTTTAAAGTCACTTACCAAATAAATTCATTATTTTTAAACATTTCCAAGTGCTGATAATTTAATGACACTACGTTTTTTTCCATTATTTTTCATAAGCTATACTCTTTTAAATATACTCAGCTATAGACTAGTGGTTAGCTGCTGTTAATTGTAGCCTGGCCAGTAGAAACTGCAGCTCAACAGTCCAACTGGTAACACACACACACACACACACACACACACACACACACACACACACACTGGGTAGATCCTATACCAACTATACTATGGGAAATAGCTTATCAAAGACAGTGGGAGGTTAGCGTTTAAAAAGGCAATATTCATATACTGATATTACTTGAGAGCTAGGGCTGGGCAATATATATATTTTTTAATTACTTTATTAACCACAATATTGTATTATTGTGGTTCTTTTTTGTATGGTTGTTTGTTTTAATTCATCGAGTCTGGTGTAGAGGATTTGTATCAAGTGCCAGAAAATCTTTCATTAAATTTCATTAAATTTATAGATATCATGATATAGACTAGATATCATCTGGGGTTTTGGCTATTGTAACATCATGATAAGTGTTGTCTTTTTCCAGGTTTAAAAGGTTGCATTACAGTAAAGGGATGCAATTTTCTGAATTTATTAGACTTCTGTTATATTATTTCTCTACCTGTTTGGACAGAATTATCCACATTACTAACGAGTGTTTATCAAAAAATATCATTGTGTAAATATTGTAGGAGCGCTCCAATAGTCCTCTATACAATATCGCCAAATATTGATGTCGAGGTATTCAGTCAAAAATATCGGGATATCTGATTTTGACTATATTGCCCTGCCACACACTTACAGACATGTCTCCTAGTGTGAAATGATTAAATAGTGTGCCTCTAAATCACTTTATAGTGTGGGTTGAGTTCTTTCAGAGGAACACATGGGCACAGTGCCATTTAAGTGCTGTAAGGTAGTAGGTGACAAACTGAACAAGACTATTCTGAATTATCATCAGATTAGAAAACTATGATATAAATCATTGATCAGCAACTGCTTACGCTATAAAATTAGTAGTTATCAGGTTTGCTACTGCTTCAGATCTGCTTCAAGGAAAAAAATAATCTGACAGTTATAAAATTTCAAATAATATTTTCGAAAATAATGTTTCTGAACAATGAGTAACGTTATCATAGCTAGTCTAGCCACTTCAACTGTATGTGGTATAAATATAGCAAACTATTCAGGGTAATGGCGACAACTAGGTATTTAACTTTGCATACGTTATATGCCTTAGGGTTATAGCGGGTATAATAACATCTGTCTTTTACCTCATTAGACATATAGCACGTATCTACTAGTTGCAACATTCCTATACAAAATGACAATTTTGAAACTTACATCGACTCACTGTCTACCAGCCCCCAAACACGTTTCCCCGAGTGCAAAGGGGTAGCTAAGGACCTCGCGCTCTCAGCGTTAGCTCAGCTAGCTTACGTAGACGTTTTAACTCATTCAGGACCAAAAACTACTAAAACTTAAAACGAGTGGATAGAACAAATCTCTATGTTTTGCTGTCATATACTGATCATATGCTATACAGATCAGATACGTTCTCACGATTTTAGGTGTCCTTTGCTATTGCCTGTATGTAATTTCCTGTAATAAACAAACAACGGTAAAATACGAAAAATTAAAAAGACAAGATAATCAGAGCTATATTTTGAAATTTGAAAATTGTAATCTCTCAATCTAGCCATATGGGAGGCTATGTTTCTGTTTCACGTCTGTTCATGCAGTACTGTGTTGTCGCACAAGAATGGCGTCATTTGTCACGTTCATTCCGCTGTTCGATCACATACCGTAAACTACTATGGTGTAGCCTATATTGTAAAAAAAATAAAACCGTGAAGTTTATATTGTCAACATGAGCCTGTAACGTGTCCTGAAACGTGAGTAAACATATTTTTTGAAAGTACAGTATTTGATATTAGGCGTATCTTGTTTCCGGTCAGTTTGCAGTGCAGGTTAAGATAACGTTTAAACGAATAACGAGGCATCACTGCAGACGCACTTGCATGTTTCTGGATCACAGTGGTGACCTAGCTCTATGGTAGCCATCAAGACTAACCAAGTAAAGCATTTATGGCTAATCATCAGAGAAACGTACACCTGATGTCTTTAGTCTATTATCTTACCCCTGGAAAATGGAAAATGACTCACATCATGCTGTACTGGAAATTAACCGTTTTGATATTAATTTTGATTCCATTACTGTCCACGAGCAGTGCTCTGAGCTGCAGGCGTTATGCGGCCCCTTAAGGATGCACAACTTGGCGCTTCTACCTTTTTTGCCTCTGCTCTGCCCCATGATGTCTGCGGGAGCAATGGCCTGCCCCTCACTCCAAACTCCATCAAGATCCTGGGACGCTTTCAGATCTTGAAAACTATTACTCACCCCCGACTTTGCCAGTATGTGGACATCTCCAGAGGGAAGCACGGTAAGCTTGTCTATTACCTCATAAGTTAAACTCTCCCTTTCTCACAATCGCCTCTAACTTTTCCTTTTCATGTTTACGCATAGACACTTTGATCAAAGTCACAGGATATCTTTCTGAGTTTTTGTCCTTAATTTGAGGAATTAAGAATTTTGTGATTAAAATGTTAAATCCATCAAGCGACTGATTTTAGCCGAGTGGTAGTCAACCACCTACCATTGGCAAATTAGTCCTCCAACATGAGGTTGCAGGTGCACTGCCCCCCAATGACTGCTGGGATAGGCTCCAGCATCCTGCGACCCCAATTGGGATAAGTGGCTTGGATAGTGGATGGAATGGATGGATGGCTGGTGCAGTGTTTGATGGGAAAGAAACCCCATTTACACATGGCTCTTTATGGCCCATGATGGAGTACCAGTGATAACTAAGCTCTTTTGTTATCCTTATTGTATGTATTCATTAACTTACTTAGTTGGCGATAGATGTCACATTCATTCCATTTATTGTCCAGATGTTTTATTAGTTTTATCCCATGTTAGTTGTGGTTTCATGTGCTGCAGGGAATTTGTTTGATATGGATATGTAAATAATGGACTGAGCTGTGTGTGTGTGTGTGTGTGTGTGTGTGTGTGTGTGTGTGTGTGTGTGTGTGGCTTTAAAAAGAATAAGGTACTTGTGCTCCTCAGTAAGTTCATCAATATCCATGTGTATGTATATCTGTGTACAATCTAATAAATGTTTGTCACCTCATCTGCATATTGTTATCTTTGGTCTCCTCCCTCCTCACCCATACAGAACGGCTGGTTGTTGTCGCTGAACACTATGAGAGCAGTTTAAGTATTTTCCCAAATCAGGGAAAAACAGCCAGGTGAGGAATCAAAGTTTTCACTTTGGACTTCACAATTTCTTATTTTGAATGAGTTATGCAGTCTTTATTTGGTTTATAAATGGTGGATACTACTGTACATAAGCCTTTCCATCTACCATCTGACTTATATAATGACAACCTTTGAGTATTTTTTTATCAGTAGAGTTCTAGCTACTCCAAAAACTAATAGGCTACTCTTAGATATGTTTTGGAGACTGGAAAAGGTGATGCACAAGTCAATAAACAAACCTACATATAAGTAGTTTGTCAACTTTCCTACAGAAGTGGATGATATTTTGTGGTTTGTTTGCTAGCCCGGAGAAGGTTCTGCAGATGGCCTATGAAGTCCTTGAAGGGCTGGAGTTCATGAACAAGCATGGTATGGTGCACAGAACCCTTAGTGCACACAATGTCCTCATGGATTGTAAGGTACAGTAATTTTTTTTTTTATATAATGGACTTAGCTGTTCTTTTTTCTTTTGCCTTTTGTGGATTCTATTCCTATCAAATGACTAAAGGAAAAATAGAATGCAATAGATGAAACGTGAATATTTCTTCTCAGGGTAATATCAAACTGGCAAAGTTTGGCCTGTATCACATGACTGACCATGGTGCTGATGTGGACTTTCCTGTTGGGTAAGCCTTTTTCTTCTCATTCATCACAGAAAGATGTTCATCAATGTACTGCTGGAACTTTTCAACTTGTGGGTCAAAGGTTTCTCTTGTGTCTGTTTGCTGTTAGCCAAATCTTTAAAAAAAAACAAACAAAAAAACACTTGATACCACAAGTTTGATGCATAAATGCCGATACTATTTCATAGAAACCAGATTCTGGGTATCAAAGTAGCTTCCTGGTTGAACTGTAGCAGATCGCTGGACTTTTATCTTAATCCAAAGGCTTTTGTGCTCTATGATTTCTCTCTGTTTAATATCCTTTTGTCGATTGAGAAGAGGAAGATGGCATGTGTGACCATATGCGCATGTACTGCAAGTGCCTGTGCATTCCTTTTAATATAATAGCCTTATGGCCCCTGCATGTGAACATAAAGCTGTACTATAAGAAAAAAATGTGACTTGAAAGTGGAATAAGAGCATCTGCTAAATCTTTATGCTGCTTGTTGAACCTTTTAGCCTTCATTAATCACTGCAAGGGGTGATTATTCACTCCACGCTTAAAATACTGTAGAGTGAGTTGTATTCTGCAGTGCTATGTATCAATTTCTTCAATATTACCCCCCCCCAACACACACACACACAAACAAACAACACATCCTTTCTTAGTTAACTACCGTGCACCATGACTTTTGTTCTCTTTTCAATAATTTTTTGCACCACAGGGCCCAATTTAACTAAATGAAGAAAACAAGTAATCCTATATAATTTTGTGAGATGTATACAGCATAGTGTCCCTCTGCTCTACGATCATGTCAACAGGTATCCATCATACCTGGCACCGGAGGTGATTGCCCAGGGGTCATTCCACCCCAGCGACCCTTCCCATGATCAGATTCCTTTGCCCTCCGGGCCCAAGACCGACGTTTGGTCTCTCGGGGTTCTGCTGTTTGAGATGTGTGCAGTAAGAATGCTTTAGAAACCACTTTATACAACAAGTGTTTACTGTGTCTACTCTCAGATTAAATTACAAATTTAGTGTGGTTTTACTTTATTATGTTTGAGAAATAGATCGATGTGACCATTGCATTACAGGGCAGACGATTACTGCAGAATATTGATATAAGTGAGAGACTGAAATTCATCTTGACCTTGGGTAAGTGAAAAAAATTGTAATATAATTTGTGCCCTGTGCTGTTAGGATCTGTTAGGTTCATGCCATGAATATCTTGTCATTCGCAGGTTGCATGGACGAAATTGTCACTGTCCTTGCTGAGGAGCATGGCTGCCTAGATATTATCAAGGTAGAAGCAAAAAATTGTTCTTGTATTGATATTCAGAAAGAAGACTTATTTTCATTATGGAAAGCCATACTGTTTGTTTGATGCTATTTTACACATTTTGTTCCTGTTACACTTCCAATCGTATTGCATTGAAATACCCCCCCCCCCACTTACAAATAACTCAACACATCAATGAAGCAAAACATTTTTTAGAGCTTTGCTTTCAAGCCAAATAGCTCAACACTAGTCTCATTCGACCACAAAAATCTTCTTCCGGTAGATCTGAGATTTTGCCACAACAAACTCTGTCTGTGATTATATGTTGCCTGATTTTATTTTTTTGGGGGGGATTTTTGAGATACTTTACTGATCCACGTAGGGAAATTATGCTCTGCATTTAATCCATCCTAGCTGTGTAGCTAGGAGCAGTGGGCAGCCTCCGTGCAGCACCCGGGGACCAACTCCGGTTCTTCTTGCCATGCCTCGGTCAAGGGCACAGACAGGAGTATTAACCCTAACATTCATGTCTTTTTTTTTGTTTTTGGGAATCCCCCCCCCCTTTTTTTTTCTTTCTCCCCAATTGTACCTGGCCAATTAGTCCACTCTTCCGAGCCGTCTCGGTCACTGCTCCACCCCCTCTGCTGATCCGGGGAAGGCTGCAGAGTACCACATGCCTCCTCCGATACATGTGGAGTCGCCAGCCTCTTCTTTTCACCTGACAGTGAAGAGTTTCACCAGGGGGACGTAACGTGCGGGAGGATCACGCTATTCCCCCCAGTTCCCCCTCCCCCCTGAACAGACGCCCTGACCAACGAGAGGAGGCACTAGTGCAGCAACCAGGACACATACCCCCATCTGGCTTCCCACCTGCAGACACAGCCAATTGTGTCTGTAGGGATGCCCGACCAAGCCAGAGGTGACACGGGGATTCAAACCGCCTTCTCCATGTTGGTAGGCAACAGAATAGACTGCCTTGCTACCGGGATGCCTCATGTGTGTCTTTTTTGATGACATTTAAGCTAATACAAAAGGGGTGAATACTCCTACTACTACTTTCGGCTGCTCCCGTTAGGGGTTGCCACAGCGGATCATCCGTTTCCATTTCTTTCTGTCTTCTGCATCTTCCTCTGTCACACCAGCCACCTGCATCTCTTCCCTCACCACATCCATAAACCTCCTCTTTGGCCTTCCTCTTTTTCTCTTGCCTGGCAGCTCAATATTCAGCATCGTTCTCCAAATATACCCAGCATCTCTACTCCACACATGTCCAAGCCATCTCAATCTTGCCTCTCTTGCTTTGTAAAAAAAAAAAAAAAAAAAAAACAGGGGCGAATACTTCTCAATTAACTAATTTACAGATTTTTATTTTTGATATAATTTGGAAGACATCAATATCATTTTGAAATGATAGAGAATTACTTATATATGAGCAGAAAAAAACAATTTAAATACAATTTAACTTGACGTAGCAACACAGCAACACTAGAAATAATTAACAGGGGGTAAATACTTCACACATCTGTATCATGTTCTTCAACCACAGACATTTCTTAACACTTTGATAAATATTTTTAAGTGCTTCGTTGTTCTAGTTTTGCCATTTTGGCCAGTTCTACTCCTGCATTTGTCTGCCATGCACATATGTTGTGTTTTCATATGATTTCATCATCCTTTTATATCCAGTATGACATGTGTTGCTGTGCTGTTTGCAATATGTTTGATTTCCCTCGAGTTATTCTTTTTGGATGCTTATTGTTTTTTTTTTTTTCTTTTTCTCTTGTTATATATTTCCCCCCCATTTTTATACACATTATTTTAGCCACTGCAGTAGTTCAGATCCTGACAAGGATCAATAAAGTTTCATCTAATCAAATCTAAAAGGGGACAGGTTGTGGATTTTGATTGAACTAATGCAATTGTCCCTTCATGTTACAGGAGCTCCCAGATAATGTTTTGGAGTTATTAAGGAAATGCTTGACCTTTCTTCCCTCCAAAAGGTAAACACTTGTTTGTAAGATTATCTTATCCTGCCGGAGGACATTTGCCATGTACAGTATTTTCCAGAAAACCTTGGTCACACCGCTGAACTTTTCACTATGTGTATGGAAAATGAGATTATAGCTTGCTGTTGCAAGATAGAAAAATGAGCAGATTTTATTTATCTACTGAAGTAGAAAACTATTTTTGTTGGTCATAATGGGTACATTTCTAACACCACCAAAGCTGCAATTTTATGGATACTCAGCCTTTAGCTGAGTATGTGTGCTGTAGTTATGTAGTTACTACTGTGATTGTAAGCTGAAGTACAAAAAATTCAAATCCTACCAAAGGGCGTCTGGGTGGTGTGGCGGTCTATTCCGTTGCCTACCAACACAGGGATCACCGGTTTGAATCCCCGTGTTACCTCCGGCTTGGTCGGGCGTCCTTACAGACACAATCGGCTATGTCTGCGGGTGGGAAGCCAGATGTGGGTGTGTGTCCTGGTCGCTGCACTAGCGCCTCCTCTGGTCGGTCGGGGCGCCTGTTCAGGGGGGAGGGAGAACTGGGGGGAATAGCGTGATTCTCCCACGTGCTACGTCCCCCTGGTGAAACTCCTCACTGTCAGGTGAAAAGAAGCGGCTGGCGACTCAATATGTATTGGAGGAGGCATGTGGTACTGCAGCCCTCCCCTGATCGGCAGAGGGGGTGGAGCAGCGACCGGGATGGCTCGGAGAGCAGGGTGATTGGTCAGGTACAATTGGGGAGAAAAAGGGGGAAAAATAAAAAAAGATCCTACCAAAGATAAAAGAGGAAAGTGAAGTCAATATTTATCATGTAAGATGACTTTTAAGGTGTGTGTGTGTGTGTGTGTGTGTGTGTGTGTGTGTGTGTGTGTGTGTGTGTGTGTGTGTGTGTGTGTGTGTGTGTGTGTGTGTGTGTGTGTGTGTGTGTGTGTGTTTGATTTCAGGCCTACCCCTGCAGAGCTGCTGGGGGACCCAGTGTTTCAAGGGATCTCATGCCTTTATACCCTCTACCAGAAGCCTGTTAGCCTCTTCTCCTCTTCCCTCCGCTGTGCGCATTTAGAGCTCCCAGAGGACATCAGTGACCTCTGCAAAGGTCTGCTGCATCCATTAAAATACACAGACAAACACAAACACACACATGCACATGATGGTCTTGTGCTTGCAAGACCTCCTACACTTGACAAAAACATTTTTCATATCTTAGAATTTATTTATTTTTTTATTTGGATTTTGTCCCCCCCCCCCCTTTTCTTCCAGTTGTACTTGGCCAATTACCCCACTCTTCCGAGCCGTCCCGGTCATTGCTCCACTCCCTCAGCTGATCCGGGGAGGGCTGCAGACTACCACATGCCTCCTCCGATACATGTGGAGTCACCAGCCACTTCTTTTCACTTGACAATGAGGAGTTTAGCTAGGGAGACGTAGCGCGTGGGAAGATCACGCTATTCCCCCCAGTTCCCCCTCCCCCCTGAACAGGCACCCCGGCCGACCAGAGGGGGCGCTAGTGCAGCGACCAGGACACACACCTACATCCAGCTTCCCACCCACAGACACGGCTGATTGTGTCTGTAGGGGCGTCCAACCAAGCTGGAGGTAACACGGGGATTTGAACCGGTGAGCCCCGTGTTGGTAGGCAATGGAATAGACCGCCACGCTACCCGGACGCCCCACCAAGACATTTCTTATAATCAGATTAAAAAGCAACAACACTGAGCTTTAGGATAAATTAGACAAGTTTCACTTCTCAGATAATTTCCAAGCAATATGCCACTAAACCATAAAAAGATATGACCTAATACATTAGGTGTTAATACTTCATAGAAGAAATTATGTTGCATATGTTATGTTGCTTTCTGCTTTTGCCATAGTCAACAGGTGAGAGCTTTATTGTATCTGTGCATGCTTTTAGATGAAGGTGAAGACTACCTATCGGAGCGGGCCATAGATGAGGTGTATCATCTGTGGTGTCTGGCAGGGGGAGACCTGGAGAAGGAGTTGACCAACAAGGAGATCATCCAGTCAAAACCTCCAGTCTGCACGTTGCCCAAGTACAACACACACACACACACACACACACACACACACACACACACACACACACACACACACACACACACACACACACACACACACACACACACACGTGTATACACACACAGAATATCAAGAGAGTGTTATAGGGTACAGGACATAATGTCCAGAAGGAGTAACATGTTTCTTCCACCTTTATCCGATCTTTCAGTTTTTTGCTTGAGGATGGTGAGTCATTTGGCCAGGGCAGAGATCGGAGCTTCTTGCTAGATGACACAACAGTCACACTGTCCCTCTGCCAGCTCAGAAATGTAAGAAAATAAATCATTATAAGAGACAGGTTTAATTCTGCAGAATACACCTGTATTTCTCTTACTAGCCATGTATTGTTTGTTGACTGGTATTCTATGAAAAGTTTTGTTTTTGTTGTTTCAGAGACTGAAAGATGTGGCGGGAGAAGCCTATTACCCCCTATTAGAGGATGAGTAAGGAATATTAATCTCTTGACTTCAGTCTTTCTTCTCGTCTCGTCTTGTCTCGTTTTGTCCCATCTCGCTTCTCTTTATTTTGGTCGGACTACAGTGGTAATACCTATGCTTTGCTTTGCTTTCCCTCAGACAGTCAAGTATGCCACAGTCAACCAGTAGCAATGAGCTGTCTGCCACCATCACGCTACCGCTCATCATCCGTGAGAGGGACACAGAGTACCAACTCATCCGCATAATCCTCTTTGACAGGCTGCTGAAGGTGTTGGCTCCATACAAATAAATTCACACGTATACACACATGCACATATAAGCATAAACACAAAGAGACAAGACCCATAGATCCATGCAGACATATGTATGCATGCGCACACACGCACACACACACCAGGGCACTCATTCAAAGATCACACATCCAACACAAATATCATATGTGTACACCAGCACATCCAAATTAAGGCCATCCAGGGTACACACACACACACACACACACACACACACATACAAATTAACACATGTTCAAGGACAATTATTTGCAACCCACACAAGCACAAAGACTATCAGATCTGCACACCTACACGCGAACACAAACATTACAAACACTATGTCATTGCAGTTTATGACCTCCATTTCCCAACGGAAGAAAAAATGATTGAAAGGGTTCCAGCCAGTTTATCGTTTCAACTCCGATCCTTATCTGTCCATGTTCCTGGACTCCAATCGTCATAGTAATTATTTAGATTGGTTAGAGCTGTACTAAATCTTGACAATATGCCGACTGTTTGACCCTTTGTCCCCAGGCCTATCCTTACAAAAAGAACCTAGTGTGGAAGGAGGCCAGAGTGGATATCCCACCACTGAGACGAGGCCTGGTATGGGCTGCACTGCTCGGCATCGAGGTACAGGAGCAGATAAATTAAACTGTCATGTTAATAAAAGGATGCTCTTTTGGGGTTGCTTATGAAGACGGTTTCTTTCCTTTTTGCTTAGGGGGACATTCAAGCCAAGTACGACAGCATTGACAAGGACACTCCTATACCAACTGACAGACAGGTACACACTTCTCTGGTGGAATGTTGTATGTTCAGAACCAAAGAGTAGCACAGCGCAGTGTTGATCACATTTCCTCTGACTACCGTTGTACTTCTGTTTTCAGGTCAATTTTTATTACACAGTCGTGCCAAAAATGCATCAAGTGACAGGATTGGATCCACAAAAAATGAATTTTGCTCATATTGATGTCATATATTAAAACCAGATATGAAAATGGTCAGGCACGCATTGTAACCAGAATTAAACGTAGTCGAGATGCAGTTCGGCCACAAAGAGTATACAAATGAAGCAAAGAGCTGTTGTTTGAAAATTGGGAGAAGTAATGCAGACATGCACTTGAGATGCAGAATGGAGATCTTCAGTTGAGAGCACACAGCGATATGATCTCTTAAAATGGGATTTTCAGACCCTTTTCAAAAGGACAAGTGCAACTAACGTTGGCAGTGATGTTTTATGTTTGTGTATTTGTTTGCAGATTGAGGTGGATATCCCGCGCTGTCACCAGTATGATGAGTTGCTGTCGTCTCCTCAGGGCCACATCAAATTCAGGCGTGTGCTGAAAGCCTGGGTGGTCTCGCATCCTGACTTGGTCTATTGGCAGGGTTAGTCTTTCTTTTTTCTTTTTTTCTCTCTTTCTCTCTTTTCTTTCATTCATTCGTTCTCTCTTTCTCGCTTTCCCTCTTTCTTTCTTTCTTCCCCCCTCCCGCCCCCCGTTCTCTCTTCATCTTCCGCCATCACGCTTGCGCTTATGGCACTACACTGTAGACATCAGGACACCAGGTGGCGATCACGTCATATCATTTAAATTTCTCATTGTGTATTGAGCGACATTGTGACTATTGTACAGTTAGTGCATGTAATTTACTGTTTTGAGGCATGTCTTTCAGGTTTGGATTCACTATGTGCCCCTTTCCTCTACCTAAACTTCAACAATGAAGGTATCCTCAACCTTTTGATTCAACCCTTGAATATTTTATAGTTAAATTATACTTTAAAATTCATGCAATTTCAAGACATTCTTTGTTTTAAGTTTTCCAATTAAACACAAGTTAGATTGAGTCTGTTTATCAGTCTTTCTTATTTTCTGTTTTACTCCTTCCTTTTTACCTATCTTCTTCACAGCACTGGCATATGCCTGTATGTCTTCCTTTATCCCCAAATACCTGTATAACTTTTTCCTAAAGGACAACTCTCATGTCATCCAAGGTAAATTGCTAATAACACATGCACTGTACCTTAGCACAAAGTCAGATAAAAAAAGGTAGTACAGATGTTTTTTTGAAAAATACTTTTTTCCCTTTTTTTAACTTAGCATTACTGTGCTCTGCATAATGATGTTTTAAATCTTCACTTTGGGTGTAACTTGCATAATTCACTCTTCATGCCATAAAACTAAATTATTGCATTTGAGGCTTGCATTATAATCCGTGAGCTGAGCTAATGCCAACTGCGGGAGCAAATTTTAGAAATTGTCAGTCAATGTAATAAGCTTTTCTTGAAAACAAATTTATATCAACTAGCTAAAAAAAAATAAGATTTCCAGTGTCTCACTTATGATTAGAGTAGGGCCTGTTATTGTTCCTGAGCAGTGAAAACTGGTGTAAATGTGTTGTAGCATTTTGTAGCTGAGCCAGGCAATCGAAAAATATGAACACAAGTGAAATTGCAAACGCCCACAGAGAAATGTCAGGAGCAAATTTGCATTGCTGATAAATTGATCAACAACACTTCTCTTGAACCCTGTGGGGAATGTGGGAACCACCTTTTCTTTCCACTACCACATGCCCTCGAGAATGGGCTAACATTTAGTTCTCTATCTTATTAATTTTTTTTTCCAACATTGACTCATGTTGAATGACAAAGAGATGTAACATTGTAGCACATGTGCATATTATATGACTTTCCAGTGTTCCAGTTTAGGGAAAAAAAGTTACCTTCCCACAGTTTTCAGTGAGTCACTGGTCAACGTGCAAAATTATGGGTTTTGTCTGGCTCGTTGCCTACAATATATTGCATCTCACATCATAGCCCTTCTCATATCTATCTTTCTAGTCATTCCCCACCATATATTTCCCAAATAAAAGGCAGAAATGTCCATTAAAAAGTCAATATCCCTTCACTTTTCTCATTATATTCTTCGAGTTTTATTGTTTCAGAGAGAGACCTTTATGGGAAGCACACAAAACTGTCAAAGGCTATCAAATAGCTACTTGCAAATTACAGATTTACTATTAATTTTTTACTGGCAAGTTAATGTGAATTCTCTCCTCTTTTGCATTTGTTGCAGAGTACTTGACTGTCTTCTCCCAGATGATTGCCTTCCATGACCCGGAGCTAAGCAACCACCTCAATGAGATTGGCTTCATCCCAGATGTAAGTAACCAACAGCACCAGAGCCCTGACAAGAAACGGCAGTGGAAGACCTATTAAGATAAAATTTTTCCTCCTACAGGTTCACCAGTGTTGGAAATTTAGGCTTTTATAAGACATAGGGCAAAATTCTGGCTCAGAGCCAGGGGCAAGGAAAATTACCATCTGTCGGTTTCGCGATGTCATTGAAATTTGTGTCCCATAATTCCCTCTGTGGAATTTTGAAGTAGGGCCAGATTCTCCCCACAGTCCACTAGTAATGATTTATACATTGTCTTATGTCTGCCAGGGACCTCTGATGATTGTCCTCTATCAGAATTACCGTATTTCTTGTATCCTGCGACACCACCCCCTGCTCATCCCTTCCTCAATGTATCTGTGGTCTTCAGTGACAAGGTTAAAGCCTCCGCTATTCTGCATGCCCAGAGTTCGTGTGCTGATGAATATGTGTTACCAAAAGGATCAGCATTTGGGACTTTATCCACAAAAAGTGGGAAAAGTGGAAAGTGCTGCCAATATCATGGAGGAGTTAGCAATGGAAAACTGCTTTCAGAAACAGTGGAAGTTTCTTCTATTGCAGCCCGTGTTTGTTAGGTAGTACAACTGAACTGCCAAACTGCATGTTGGATGTCTACAGACTTCAAGAGAGGTAGAAAAGGAGAAAGGAAACGGAATGCTAAAGTTTAAATCAAAACAAACGTCCTTCTGGATACTTTATATCGCTGGTGTATCTTTGACAATAGCTTATCAAGGAATATCCTGTTTATGAATGCTATCGCAGCTTAATGGTTATTATCAAGTACAAACCCCAATTCCAATGAAGTTGGAACGTTGTGTAAAACGTAAATAAAAACAGGATACAATGATTTGCAAATCCTTTTCGACCTATATTCAATTGAATACACTACAAAGACAATATATGTAATGTTCAAACTGATAAACTTAATTGTTTTTTTGCAAATATTCACTCATTTTGAATTTGATGCCTGCAACACATTCCAAAAAAGCTGGGACAGGGGCATGTTTACCATTGTGTTACATCACCTTTCCTTTTAACAACACTCAATAAGCGTTTGGGAACTGAGGACACTAATTGCTGAAGCTTTGTAGGTGGAATTCTTTTCCATTCTTGCTTGATGTATGACTTCAGTTGCTCAACAGTCCAGGGTCTCCGTTGTCATATTTTGCGTTTCATAATGCGCCACACATTTTCAATGGGAGACAGGTCTGGACTGCAGGCAGGCCAGTCTAGTACCTGCACTCTTTTACTAGGAAGCCACGCCGTTATAACACGTGCAGAATGTGGCTTGGCATTGTCTTGCTGAAATAAGCAGGGACATCCCTGAAAAAGACGTCGCTTGGATGGCAGCATATGTTGCTCCAAAACCTGTATGTACCTTTCAGCATTAATGGTGCCTTCACAGATGTGCAAGCTACCCATGCCATGGGCACTAACACACCCCCATACCATCACAGATGCTGGCTTTTGGACTTTGCGCTGATAACAATCTGGATGGTCCTTTTCCTCTTTAGCCCGGAGGACACGACGTCCATGATTTCCAAAAACAATTTGAAATGTGGAGTCGTCAGACCACAGCACACTTTTCCACTTTGCGTCAGTCCATCTCAGATGAGCTCGGGCCCAGAGAAGCTGGCGGCGTTTCTGGGTGTTGTCGATATATGGCTTTCGATTTGCATGGTAGAGTTTTAACTTGCACTTGTAGATGTAGCGACGAACTGTGTTAACTGACAATGGTTTTCCGAAGTGTTCCTGAGCCCACATGGTAATATCCTTTACAGAATGATGTCTGTTTTTAATGCAGTGCCGCCTGAGGGGTCGAAGGTCATGGGCATTCAACGTTGGTTTTCGGCCTTGCTGCTTACGTGCAGAGATTTCTCCGGATTCTCTGAATCTTTTGATGATATTATGGACTGTAGATGATGAAATCCCTAAATTCCTTGCAATTGTACGTTGAGAAACGTTGTTCTTAAACTGTTGGACTATTTGCTCACGCAGTTGTTCACAAAGTGGTGAACCTCGCCCCATCCTTGCTTGTGAATGACTGAGCCTTTCGGGGATGCTCCTTTAATACCCAATCATGACACTCACCTGTTTCCAATTAACCTGTTCAACTGTGGAATGTTCCAAACAGGTGTTTTTTGAGCATTCCTCAACTTTCTCAGTCTTTTGTTGCCCCTGTCCCAGCTTCTTTGGAACGTGTTGCAGGCATCACATTCAAAATGATTGAGTATTTGCAAAAAACAATCAAGTTTATCAGTTTGAGCATTAAATATCTTGTCTTTGTAGTGTATTCAATTGAATATAGGTCGAAAAGGATTTGCAAATCATTGCATTCTGTTTTTATTCACGTTTTACACAACGTCCCAACTTCATTGGAATTCGGGTTCGTAGAACTCTGGGGTGTAGCAGTCTATTCTGTTGCCTACCAACATAGGGCTCGCTGGTTCGAATCCCCGTGTTACCTCCAGCTTGGTCGGGCATCCCTACAGACACAATTGGCCGTGTCTGGGGGTGGGAAACCGGCTGTGGGTATGTGTCCTGGTCGCTGCACTAATGCCTCCTCTGGTCGGTTGGGGCGCCTGTTTGGGGGGGAGGGGGAACTGGGGGGAATAGCATGATCCTCCCATGTGCTACGTCCCCCTGGCAAAACTCCTCACTGTCAGGTATAAAGAAGCGGCTGGCGACTCCACATGTATTGGAGGAGACATGTGGTAGTCTGCAGCCCTCCTTGGTTCGGCAGAAGGGGTGGAGCAGCAACTGGGACGGCTTGGAAGAGTGGGGTAATTGGCCAAGTACAATTGGGGAGAAAAAGGGGGGAAAATCCAAAATTAAAAAAAGGCATGGGGATGAGGAAGGGCTGTGATAACTATTTAAGTTTTATATTATTGACACTGGGTGATATTTTGGTTGAACATAGAATTGGGATAATTGTATATAAATTGTTTATAAGATAAAGACTTAGTTAAGATTAAGATTAATTAAGAATAAAGAGTAAAGATTAAGAGTAAGGTATTGAGTTTATAAGAGAAAGATTGTTGAGGAGTGGAGAAGGGGTAGGAATAAATAAGTGTATACTTCCTCCTACTCCTTGTTGAACATGTAATGATAATTTGTGTTCTGCTTCCAGGTCCGTGATGTTTATATATATATATAAATATAAATATATATAAATAAATGCTACAATATACAAACCTGTATTGAAATTGTTAAATCTGAATAAAGGAAACATAAAAATACCTTTCCGTCCACAAATAAATAATGTGTTATGTAAACCATCATTTGAATAAATGTAGCACCATTTATATGTGGTTAACTATATTTTAATATATTTTAACACTAACATAGAAGTGCCGATTGAAGAGGCATTTAAAATGTTGCGTCTGCATTGTTGAATCCAGATACACATGTAGATTGGCTTCGATTTGTATTCTTCTGTGACATACACATTGCGACGTGTGTGTGTGTGGGGGGTGTTGGAGTGGATGTACGGAATGGATCACGGAGCGGACCCTGTGACAGAGGATCTTTAGGAATTGACGGCAGTGGCAACGTCACATCATGATGTAGAGAGAGAAAAAGTATGGAAGGAATACTAACTGTGTAACATTTTGCCCACTTTAGTGTCGGTAATGTGTGGTCAGTTCACTCTTCTTTGTTTGATCAGCAGTAAAGAAGGTCTCAACACAACAGCACTGAAAATTTTTCATCGATTGAGAGTGTACAAAGACCAACACAGTGACCAATATCATTATGGGTCTCAGTTTAACAAGATGATCGTCCTCGGTGTTGTCGTTTTGAATGTTCTTGTCAGAGTTTCTGTTTCCTTGTAAGTTAACTGTAGGCATTGCCAAGATGTTTCTGCTTGCATCTGCAGTGTGCTGATGCAAGCAGAAAACATATTAAGCATTATCTTAGTGGATATGTTGTTGTGATCCTTTTTCAAATTGTCCCTCTGTTCCTCTGTTAGTAAGGGCAGGCTCTTCAAAGGCAAACATGCATGTTCTTAGGATTTCAATTCAACGCTTTTGAACCCACATTAACTTGCCTTTCAAAAGGGCCTCTGTGTCTGTTCTCACTGTTAGGCCAGAATAATAGTGGAACAAGCTGTGTTGATACAGCTTTCATGTTTGATGTTAATCCAGCAATTAGGCTCAGCAGTCCACAAATATTTCCTTTATGAAGTTCAGAGAACACCCTTAGCTGTTGTAATACCAAAGAAATGAATGCATTTGCCCAGAGGACCAAATTACACCAAGTCATTGTATTATAAAATTCCTTTGATTATACCATAAATACTTGACAAAACATAGCAAATACACATAAACATAGTTTTTCAGAGAAAGATAACTCTTTTTCAAGCACACAAAAAATTGTACAGTGTGCACGACTCTCACTCTATTTTTTTTTTTTAATTTATTTCTGATTTTTCCCTTTTTTCTCCCAATTTAGTGGCCAATTGATCCCTATTTTAATTCAAACACCCACCCTCGTATTGCATGCGTTCGCCAACTGCATCTCTCCGGCCGGCAGTCTCGAAGGAGACGCCTCCCCACTTTCGTGACAAGGCGAATCCAAGCCGAACCACTGTTTTTCCGACACACACAGAGACGCATTCACATGACGAACACAAGCCGACTCCGCCCCCCCCCCCGAAGACAGCGTTGCCAATGATTGCTGCTTCATCGAGTCCGGCCATAGTCGGATCTGACGAGACCGGGGCGCGAACCCCAATCCCCAGTGGGCAACTGCATCGACACCAAGCCGATGCTTAGACCGCTACGCCACCGCGGACTCTCTATTAATGACTTAAACCACAAGCAGCAAGTCAAGTTGCACATAGCAAGTGTTTAATTGAGGTCATTTTCCAATTTGGCTGCACTCCTCCTCCTCCTCCCTCCCCCTTTCTCGTTCCTCTCCTGAGTCTGCCATTTGCACCTGGACTAATCCAATTTGGCTGGACTCAGGCTCCCAGTGAAATGATGTACAAAATGAGGCTGGAGACTTTGGCTGCAGTGGCTCTTTCCTACTCATTACAACTGGGCAATGAGGGGGTCCACTGAAAGCTCACCAGCTCCCTCACAATCAGCGACAAATTAACGAGATGAAATGAAGTCCAGTATCCCTCCACACCACGCTTCAGTCCCGCAGCCACCGAATATGGGAGAGAGCGCTCCAGTGAGACTGGGCAGTGAAAGGCAGATGTTGGAACAGGTGGTTAATGGTCGTGTGTGTGTGTATGTGTGTGTGTGTGTGCGCGCGTGCGTGCGTGCGTGTGCGTGCGTGTGTGGGCGTGTGCACACATGCAACTGTTTTCGCATTTTTAATTTTTTTTTAATTTCAGTCTCATGAATTTCCTCCTGGGGGAGTAAGGAACAGAAGAGAGCGAGGGAGAAAGGAGGAGGAATGGAATTATGGGTGTAATAAGATTTCATTGTTTGCTTTCTCCCCAATGTCCAATAACTAAACTCAGCAGTTTTCTCTCATCATATCTGTTGCTTTTTTCTCAGAGGATATAGAAACTTGCAACCATCAGTCTGATGGTTTACTCAAAGACAATTGCCTCTAGAGTGAGATCGTGATTCATTTTGAAGCCCTTTAGAAACTTGTTTTATATTTTAAGTTGACATTTGGTGAGGGCATAGAGTACTCTGTGGATATCAGTATGGCATAAATGCACATATTTCATCCTGCTTTTTCTTTTTTCCCCCTGCCAAACAGCTCTATGCTATTCCCTGGTTCCTGACAATGTTTACACGTAAGTTACGAATTTTCATAATATGATGCAGCACCCCGTATATTTTATCACATATAATTGTCCTGAGAGTGTCTTAACAGGACAGGTGTTAAAGGTCAGTTGGCTCTGTATAAATAGCTAATGTTTAGACTCCTATTCTGGCTGCTGGTCGGCTCAGGTCGTAGACCCAGTAGATCAGGACCAGTGTCACATCGCAGAGTTGTACTTAACATTTTTAACTGCATGTTTTGTTTTCCTGTTTTTGAGAAAAATTTGGATAATTTCTAAATTTCTTAAACCAAAACAATGTTCCCTTCGTGAACTGTGTTTTACCTACACACACACTTGCTTGCCAGTAGTCCATCGAGTCCGATGATGACATCCGTCCTCGTTAATGGTGTGTTCTTCGATGAGTTCACGTGCACACACACACACACACACACACACACACACACACACACACATAAATATGTAGGAAAAAAAAAAACTTTAATTCATAGCAGTACAAGCCTGTTTCATGCATCTCACACACACATCAGCTGCCAAGTTGGCTATACAACAAAGAAAAAAACCAGCGAATAAATGCTATGTTGCCTCACACCACACCCCTAGTTGCGGTGCACAGCAACCAATGGGAAGATAGGAAACATTTGAAAAGTAACATCAAGACCATTACAACCAATGACGGAGGGACTGGCGCTCGTTTTGAAAAAGTAAGGGCTTAAAGGGCCGGGGCACTGTTGAAATAGCATACTTAAAAAAAAAAAAAAACATCCAATGGGGTACTTTATGTAAATTATCTAGTGGAGTGGGTCCAGAGCACAGATGAAAGAGCAGACAGGCAAAATGTAAAAATACAACATCCAATAATGGTCATCGCATATATATCATTGAATGGAAGGGGGGAGGGGGTGGAATAATAAAGACAATGGCTTATTTGTAATTGCAAAGCAGATATTTTTTTCTGTGTCTACAGCTGGTGGCCAAGTCATTTCTACTGTTCAAGGTGGCTTGCAAATAATAAAATATTTCTCTGCTAAGCATAGGTTACATCTTTTGCTGATAGTTGAATATGCATTGCTCTTAGTAAGGATTTTCCATGAGATAGAGTAGCTAATCTTCTTGTCCACCAATGACCAAATGTGGCGGCTTAAGGCCATTGCATTTCTTGAATGCTCATTCCTGAAGCTACTCATATGGGCGTTAAACCTAATTTTAAAAGGGCCCTCTGTTAGTCCAATGTAAGTGTCTACTTTGCAGTTGTCTTCTCTTGTCACTGATGCCTGATAAATGACTCCCTCTGTCTGGCATTTTCCTTCAAGAGCACACGATGCCTTAGCACGGCAGTTGCAGATGGTGGTGTTTGGTTGCATTTAGGGGGTCTGTGCCTTGGTCGTGATGCTTGTGTTGTGGGATGAAATAACTGGCTGAACATTTGGTGTGCAGCTGTAGCTAATTTTGACTGTGTTCCTGTTGAATATTTTTATTAATTGATGGTCTGGGGTAAAGCACTCATCCAAAAGTTTGAAAAATCGTTTTCCAATATTAGAGGCCACGGTGTCGCTGTAGGGAGGATTATATCAGGTCATGTTCCACCTTCTGCTTCATTTTTTTTTTTGCTGGCTGTCGCTAGTTGATGGTGGGTTGTACTTAAGCCTGAAATTATATCCAAATTTTGTAAGGCTTCTTGGTATTGGGGGGGGGGGGGGCTGCTTCATTAAAAATGGATTTGCTGGATGATAAACATGAGAGTCTCTTATTTATGCTCACTGGGATATTTTTCAAGATAGAGGTGGATGATTGTTTTCTTTGTGGATGTATTGCAGTGTATTATTGGGCTTCATGTACCATTTCTAAGGTCTAATGAAGTATCAAGGAAGTCAATGTGGTTTTTGTTAGCCTCAGTTGAAATTTTGAGCCCGTTATTTGTGAATATGATGAACATTTTCTTTTTTATTCTCTTCTGTTGCTGGTTTGTTGCAGACTGCCAGCCCATCAACTCCCATATTTTCGTAATGTGTGTGTGTGTGGTGTTAGTGTGTGTGTGTGTGTGTGTGTGTGTGTGTGTGTGTGTGTGTGTGTGTGTGTGTGTTAGTTAGTGTAGATAGCGGGACCGAAAACTAAAGCACTTATGATCCTAATTCTTTTTGGAGGTGGTAGGTATTGTTCCAGAGAGTACGGGAAAAATCCCAGAAATTACAATTATGCATAATTATGCATAATTATGCATAAATATGCATTTTTCCAAAAATGGCTAAAAAAAACACTTTTCTCGGCATTTCAGGTGATTCTGAGCATTTTGATTTTTTTCACCTAAACTTTTTTTCTGGGACCCCCCCTTACCTGGAAAATGTGACCCTCTCCCCCTTTAATGTTATTGTGTATGCAATTTCATGTATGTGAAATATGCTTGGTTGGAACAACTATTGGCCTCAAAGGGGCAGTTAGGGCACAGTTAGTGACAGGTAGCAAGCAATTAAAATGCTCTGCTGTGATTGGCTCTGGACATGTCAGGTGATATGTTATGTGGCCTGCTATTGGTTGCTGTGAACATCATGTGATGTTTACACTGCACAGTGTAGGGTGTTTTGGGCTCAGTGTTCAATGTACATTTTGTTAGCACATGTTTAATAGCTTTTGTAAAGTTTTTGAATATTGTGTTCCGGGTGGTGAGTACATCGTACTTTAAAGAGTTGTTTTACAAATATTGTCATTGAGTGCATCTACTCATATATTTTCGTAATGTGTGTGTGTGTGGCGTTAGTGTGTGTGTGTGTGTTAGTTAGTGTAGATAGCGGGACCGAAAACTAAAGCATTTATGACCCTAATTCTTTTTGGAGGTGGTAGGTATTGTCTCAGAGAGTAAGGGAAAAATCCCAGAAAATTAAAATTATGCATAAATATGCAAAATATGCATTTTTCTAAAAATGGCTAAAAACCACTTTTCTCGGCATTTCAGATGATTTTGAGCATCTTTGATTTTTTCACCTACTATATAAAAAAAATTTCTGGGACTTAGAAATGTTTTGGCATTATGCAAAATAAATGCATTTTTGCAAAAATGCACTTATGATCCTAATTTTTTTTGGAGGTGGTAGGTATTGTTCCAGAGAGGACCAGAAAAATAGCAGAAAATTAAAATAATTATAATAATTATGCAAAATATGCATTTTCTAAAAATGGCTAAAAACCACTTTTCTTGGCATTACAGATGATTCTGAGCATTTGGGGGGAGGGAGTTGGAGTCGGGGGGGTAAACCACTTTTCTCGGCATTTCAGATGATTCTGAGCATTTGGGGGGAGGGAGTTGGAGTGGGGCGGGGGGTTTAGGGGCAGGGGGAAGGCGGTTAGCTGGCAGGATGAAGAGGAGGGAGATTTAGACGGGTGGATAACCAAACCGCTACATTGTAGCGGGGTTCTTCTGGTCATCTCTATATAGCCCGACGTTGATGTCTAGGACCTGTAGTTGGGAAAACAAGTACAAGGCCACTAGCTCACAAGTCTCTGCCCTGTCGAAGCTGCCTATGGTCACGTTGAATTTGCTGCTACCTTGCTTTTGCCATGCGTTTCCCTTGTGATATAAAATTGATTCGTTGGCATGGGATATTATGTCTCTGTCTTGGTCGGATATTGTGGTGTATGCTGAGGCAAAGTCAATAGCTTTATCTAGTGGCTCTTTAGTTATTTAGGGGTAAAACTCACAAATATCGAAGCATATAAAAGTATGCCTGCTCTTGTCATCTATGCCCCTAAACCATTCTAAAACTGGGGCCAAAATGGGCTAAAAAATTCAATTAATGCTAACAAAAACCAAATTGACTTCCTCAGCACCTCATTAGACCTTAGAAATGGTACATATAGGCCATACATGAAGCCCAATAATACACTGCAATACATCCACAAAGAAAGCAATCATCCGCCCTCTATCTTAAAAAATATCCCAGTGAGAATAAATAAGAGACTCTTATGTTTATCATCCAGTGAATCCATCTTTAATGAAGCAGCCCCCCCCCCCCCATACCAAGAAGCCTTACAAAAATGTGGCTATAATTTCAGGCTTAAGTACAACCCACCATCAACTAGCCACAGCCAGCAAAAAAAAAAATGCAGCAGAAGGCGGAACATGACCTGATATAATCCTCCATACAGCGACACCGTGTCCTCTAATATTGGAAAACGATTTTTCAAACTTTTGGATGAGTACTTTACCCCAGACCATCAACTAAGAAAAATATTCAACAGGAACACAGTCAGAATTAGCTACAGCCGCATGTCAAATGTTCAGCAAGTTATATCATCCCACAACACAAGCATCATTCAATTCAGTTCAATTCAATTCAATTCAATTCAATTTTTATTGTCATTAAAAACAATGTGCAGGCACATGTTAAAAATTAAATGAGGGCTGTGGCTTCACCAATCAGTGCAAGACAGATACAGACAAACACAGCAAACAATATAAGATATACACACATGAAGACCAAAGCTAAAAATAAGTTAAAAGAGAGCTGGAGTACAAAATATTTAAAAATATCTACAGACATTCAGTGGGTAGCCAGGTTCAGGTGGGCAACAGCTTGTGGAAAGAAGCTGTTTTTGAGCCTGGTAGTGCGGGCTCTGAGGCTCCTGTAGCGCCTCCCAGAGCGCAGGGGGGAGGACAGTCCATGGTTGGGGTGGGTGGGATCTCTGCTGATGCTCAGACCCCTTCGAAGGTAGCGTTTGTGATAAATGTCTTTTATGGCTGGGAGCTGGGTACCGGTGATATGCTGGGCTGTCTTGAGATTCCACTGCAGAGCTTTCTGGTCTACTGAGGTGCAGTTGCCGTACCACACTGAGATGCAGATGGTCAGGATGCTGTCTATGGTGCAGTGGTAGAAGTTGGTGAGAATTTTGGGGGGTAGACGGGCGCTCCTCAGCCTCCTCAGGAAATGCAGGCGTCCACGAAAGGTCCTCGCTGATGTGGACTCCAAGGAATTTAAAGCTGGAAACACGCTCCACTTCCACCCCACTGACGTGTATGGGGGAGTGGCTGCAGCTTCTAGCTTCTAGAATCATGACCAAGGCACAGACCCCCTCATTGCAACCAAACACCTCCAACTGCCAATGCCGTGCTAAGGCATCGTGCCCTGTTGAAGGAAAATGCCAGACAAAGGGAATCATTTACCAGGCATCAGCGACAAGAGAAGACAACTGCAAAGTGGACACCTAAATTAGACTAACAGAGGGCCCTTTTAAAATTAGGTTTAACACCCATATGAGTAGCTTCAGGAATGAGCATTCAAGAAATGCAATGGCCTTAAGCCGCCACATTTGGTCATTGGTGGACAAGAAGATTAGTTACTCTATCTCATGGAAAATCCTTACTAAGAGCAATGCATATTCAACTAACAGCAAAAGATGTAACCTGGTGCGACAAACCAGAAATGTCCATATTGAAGAACAGGAATGAACTGGCCAGCAGTTGCAGACATAGATATAAACACCTATTTTGTAATTATAAATAAATCATGCCAATAGACAAATACCAACCCCTCCGACCCCAATGGACCATTAGCGATCACATGTTTTTGAATTTTTGAATGTCACACCGCTCCCTTCCCCATTGGATGTTATGTACGTGATGTGCATGATGAGGCAGTAAATGGTATGTTCTTTCCCGTGTAGCTTTATTGACAGCTGACGATTGCTTATGGCATGAAACAGGCTTGTACTGTCTCATAAAGAATTAACTTGACTCACTGGATTTTATATATCTATATATTTCTCTACCAGAGTCCTGGGAGTTTGAGGGTTCTGCACAGTATCTTAGCTGCTTTTAGGACTGCACTTTTCTGGACAGAGACCTCAGATGTTGTTTCTGGAATAAGCTGGAGCCACTCTCCCAGTTTGGGGGTCACAGCCCCTAGTGCTCCTATTACCACTGGGACTACTGTGGATTTGACCTTCCACATACGATCTAGTTCTTCCTTCAGCCCTTGGTATTTCTCTAGCTTCTCATGCTCTTTCTTCCTGATGTCGCTGTTGCTCGGGATTGCTAAATTGATCACTACGGCTGTCTTCTGTTCCTTGTTGACCACCACAATGTATGGTTGGTTAGCCAGCACCTGTTTGTCAGTCTGAGCTTAAAGTCCTGCTCTGCCATTCTCAACCACCATTGGCGGTGTCTCCCATTTGGACTTGCGGATTTTTTATTTTTCCACTCTGTATTCAGTACAGAAGTTCCTGTACACTATCCCAGCCACTTGGATATGCCTTTCAGTGTATGCTTTCCCAGCTAGCGGTTTACAGCCTGCTACTAAGTGCTGGACTGTCTCAGGGGCGTCTTTGCACAGCCTGCATATTGGGCCTTATCTGGTGTGGTAGACCCCTGCCTCAACCGATCTGGTCCTGAGCGCCTGATCTTGTGCTGCTGTGATCAGAGACTGTGCTGTCCTTCAGTCCAGCCTTTTCTAGCCACTGGTAGGATTTCTCAATATCATCCATGTCTTCTATCTGTATATGGTACATCCCATGGAGGGGCTTGGTCTTCCATGATACCTCCTCTTCTTCTTCCTCCCCACTCTGTCTTCTGCTTCCTGAGATACTCACTCAGGAGCTCATCCTGGGGGGCCCTCTTTCTGACGTACTCGTGGATGTTCCTTGTTTCATCCTGGATGGTGGCTCTAACATTCACTAACCCTTGGCCCCCATCCGTTCACTTGTAGTCTCAAGCTGCTGGATTTAGAGTGGAACCATCAGTGTATTTTGAGGAGTTTCAGTGCCCTGATATCTTTGGCCTTTATTTCCTTCTTTGGCCAGCTTATTATTCCAGCTGGGTATCTGATGACTAGTAGGTCATACGTGCTGATGGCTTGGATCTTATTCTTCCCATTGAGATGGCTCCTCAGGACCTGCCTCACTCTCTGGAGGTATTTGGCTGTAGCTGACCTCCTTGCTGCTTCCTCATGGTTTCCATTTGCTTGTGGAATACCAAAATACTTGTGTCTGTCCTGGATGTCTGTTATAATAATAATAATAATAAATCAAACTTATATAGCGCTTTTATAACACTTAAAATCACTTTACAATGAACGGCGGTGAAACAAGACAACAGATAAACATAACACAGACATACAGGGGTGGATGTTATCCTGCCATCTCGTAATTCAACCCCTTCAGTGCTCACCACCCTTGCTCTTTTTGCCACCATTTGACCACACTTGTGCAGTCCTTTGGAAAGGTGTGTGTGTGTGTGTGTGTGTGTGTGTGTGTGTGTGTGTGTGTGTGTGTGTGTGTGTGTGTGTGTGTGTGTGTGTGTGTGTGTCCACAGGATGTTGCAATGAAACCTTCGATGTAGAAAAAAGAGCTCAACAATTCATGAGTGTGCTGAGCACAAAACAGGCTTGTTTGGCCATTTAATAACTTTGAGCTACACACACACACACACACACACACACACACACACACACACACACACACACACACACACACACACCTTCCAAAGGTCTGAAATACAAAGGATGAATGTGCATTGAAGAATGTTACCAGTATACAAAATTATCATGTGTGAACTCGGTTCCTCCATAAAGAATGTTTTTATCTGTTTTGAAGTTTCCACTCACATTTTGACCCATCATGTGGTGTAAATGTCTAAATTACCCTTTTGGTGTCTCTGTGATATTCACTATGTTGCATTAGAACTGTTGTTTGTCCGCTGACTCCTAGAGCAAGGCCAGAAAGACAATCGATATGTTACATTTTTTTAAATTTAATCGCAGCTGAATCAATCATCAAATGTTTTATCAACATATTTCACTGAAGCCTGGGTTTTAAGGGGTGCTTTTTAATTCTTCAGTCACATACACAGAAATGCACACATTCATAGATCTACACAATGTGAGGTGCAGGAGGTATGACTCTTTTACCTCCTTTTCTCCCCTGATACCATGGGTAAGTCCCAGCAGTCAGGAGGTGTGCCCTTCTCAATATTAATGTGCCCAATCCAGTATGAGATAGGGCAGAAGGGTCATCTTCCATTCACGTACACACAAACGTGCACACACACCTACAGACACATTGCCCATCACTCACATGCACCGCTGCCTGGCTGACTGCTAATGTGACGAAAACCCTCTGAGGCATTTCTTCCTCCTCTCTGTCAATCTCAGCAGGGCCACAGCACTCTGCCTGCACAGATCTATTGCCTGATATCTACCTTAGCAAAACCTGTGCTGTGGCATCAACTTATACCAAAGATAGGTGTTAACACATAACATCAACACAGAGGAGACATTCAAATTGAAATGTTTAGCAGATATGACTGAAATAATAACAATTAGAAAGTCTAGTGGAGGCTACGGTTGCATTTTGGCTTAAAAAAAAACCCTGCACAGCACATTCTCAGTCCCCCTGCTCCAAAGCTGCCGAGCTCTAGGATATTCCTCCTAGCTCTGTCTTTTTTCCATATCAACACCTACACAGAAAACATTTTCCCAGCTTCATCCCCCCATCTTAAATACCCCTCCAGGCTATCTTACCAACACACAGCTCTGCTCAATGGGCTCGCCAGTTTAAAGGCACAGTGCCATATTAAGTTAATGCACTGAACACATGCAAATCAAACACGTTATATGCAACTTGGTCTCAGCTCCCCCACTGTTTTTGCCGTGTGTTCCCGTCCTCCACCATGCCAGAGCTTCCGCAGATCAGTACCCCTCTAGAGGATTTGCATTTCTTCAGGTTGCACTATGTATATTGAAAGCCTGCAAAATCCCGCCTGTGTTGTGTTTTTACTTCCACATGACACGTAGATGTGTTTCCACTACACAAGATCTTCCACCTGTGGGACACGCTGCTGCTGGGCAACTCCTCTTTCCCCTTCTGTATCGGCGTGGCCATATTACAGCAGCTCAGGGACCGCCTGCTGGCTAATGGCTTCAACGAGTGCATCCTACTCTTCTCTGACCTGCCAGGTGAGAACAGGAGTTAATCTAGGATTTAGAGGGAGGCTCTGTGAGAAACGGTGGCCTTTTGGTAAATGAGCCCCACATGGTTAGTGCCCTTTGCTTACATTTTTTTGTTTTGGCCTGATGTCTTGGCATGTGTGTGTGTGTGTGTGTGTGCGTGAATAGGTGCGGGGTGTAAGAGTGTGGGAGGACACTTCTCACAATGGCAGACAGAGGAAAGCATCCTCGCCAGAAAAGCATACTCGTTTACAACTGCTCTTGCCATCATATAAGACACGCATTCCTGAAATTGAAATGTGAAACTAGGGCTGTAAAATTTTAATCGAGTTAATCACATGATGGGCTTTGATTAATCATGATAAATCACAAATCTGAAGTATATTCAGATTTATTTCTGCTCTTTCGGTAAATGACCAAATATATTTGTGGTGATGTGATGAATAAAGAAAAATAATAGATGGAGGAATCAATCAAATAGATGACATCATCCAAGCTTTTTTTTGTCTTGTGAATGTAAGCAAACAGAGTATATATAGTCAAATCTCACCCAAATGACCATGGCGATGCATGATGCTGTTGTGTTTGTCAGTTTAGCTGATGTACTTGCATTTGGCAAGCGTATTTGATGAATACCGCCTGGTCTTATATCAGCACTAAAACTGGCATGCTTGGCACCCAGATGGTACTTCAGACATGTTGTGCTCTGGTAGAAAGACATTTCGACGTTGCCATATGTACATACAATTTTTGGTACATCCAAAGATCCAGTAGGAAGTTGTTTATTCTGAAATTTACAACTCTTGCTAGTGGGAGCCTTGTCACTCATTGTTGTTCACTGTTAGATTGACTGCCAACAAACTGTTTGCAGAAATGCAAGACTTGGACAAAAGAGAAAATGCCCTTTTTTGCTTTATTTTTATTTATTTTTCTTAATTTTATTTAATTAAAAAAAATTTTTTTATCCCCCCCTTTATTTCCCCAATTGTACTTGGCCATTTACCACACTCTTCCAAACTGTCCTGGTTGCTGCTCCACCCCCACTGCTAGTCCAGGGAGGGCTGCAGACTACCACATGCCTCCGCTGATACATGTGGAGTCACCAGCCGCTTCTTTTCACCTGACGGTGAGGAGTTTCACCAGGAGGACGTAGCTTGTGGAAGGATCACACTATTCCCCCTAGTTCCCCTTCCCCCTGAGCAGGCGTCCCAACCGACCAGAGGAGGTGCTAGTGCAGCGACCAGGACACATACCCACATCCAGCTTCCCACCCGCAGACACAGCCAATTGTGTCTGTAGGGATGCCCGACCAAGCTGGAGGTAACACGGGGATTCGAACCAGAGATTCCCATGTTGGTAGGCAATGGAATAGACCGCCACACTACCTGGACGCCCCTCACCATTACAGATTCTACCTTTTAAGTCCTTATAAATGTAAATTGTTCTTTCTGGTACTCATTTCCAGCATATTCCCTTTTAACTTTGCTGTCTATACCTCATAGAGACTTTAGTTGTCACTTGATAAAATAAGCCTGCCAGATGTAATCTCTGAATATCTCCGCATCAGCAAATAATTGAAAATAACTGATGGAGAAAGAAGTGCTGTTTCCCTGCACCCGAATGTAGAGCTGTCTACCTGCAGCAGTGATTGTGACTGATTTACCTTAAACTGTGTTTTATTCTCAAGAGGACTAATTTGTCCCCCTGCCTCTCTCTAAGCAAGCATCTTTGCTCCCCCACGCAGACAAAACTTTGCCATGATATGCTCTAGTAATACCACGCAGTGTTCTGAAGCTGTTCAGAAGTCATTTGAAAACAACCACAACAATAACAAACAAATGAAAAACAGTCAAAAAGTTGTGTACACTGAGGCAACCACTGAGCCCAGGAGAAAATGTGTGCCTCTGAAGTTCTAACCCAGATTATTTCCCAGTTATTCCCCTCATTTGCCACCCCCATTCAAAAGCCTAATTCTGCACACTCTTGAAGGTTATCGTTTCAGCTCTCCAGAAATATTTGTGATAAATCTGAGTTGAATGAATTGGACTTAGCAGGCAGCATTTGAATGGCCAGTGAATTACATTGGCAGGGATACGGTTGCTTGTATAGCAAAGACCCAAAACATGAAAAGACAGGTAGCGATGGCCATGGGAGCTGGCGGCTGAGGGACCGCTTGTAGCTGTTACCTGGTATGCTCATGCTAAATATGGGGGATTTGTATGAAAACGTGTCCTAATGCAGGGAGAACGTTTGACAATGGTAGTTAGAGATGAAGCTCTCAAAAAAGAAATCAAACAAGGAAAATTAGATCGTTCATCTTTTTTCTTCCCCCACCCCCCTTTTCTCCCCAATTGTATCTGGCCAATTACCTCACTCTTCCGAGCCGTCCCGGTTGTTGCTCCACCTTCTCTGCCCATCCGGGGAGGGCTGCAGACTACCACATGCCTCCTCCGATACATGTGGAGTCGCCAGCCACTTCTTTTCACCTGACAGTGAGGGGTTTCGCCAGGGGGACGTAGCACGTGGGAGGATCAAGCTATTCCCCCGAGTCCCCCCCAAGCAGGTGCTCCGACCGACCAGAAGAGGCACTAGTGCAGCGACCAGGACACATACCCACATCCGGCTTCCCACCCGCAGACACGGCCAATTGTGTCTGTAGGGACGCCCAACCAAGCCGGAGGTAACACAGGGATTCGAACTGGCGATCCTCATGTTGGTAGGCAACAGAGTAGACTGCTATTCCACCTGGACGCCCGTCTGTTTTTCTCATTTTTATTTCCTTACTTTTTACTCAGATATCAGCTTATGCTCACTGAGATACACACACACACACACGTTTTTTTTTTTTTACTCATCCGTTGTTAATCCTTGTAGGTTTTCATATCATTTCATCATTTTTCAATTAGCCACCAGTGAAACTCCCTGGTTTTGTCTGAATCAGACCCAAGTACACAGAAGAGAGCAGTGTCTTGATTTGAGTGATGCTTTGGTATTCTCAGCTCTTAAATAATTCCCTATATAACTATTCATTGTATTATGGATTTTTTTTTTTTTTTTTGCTATTAGTCAGGGGCACTAGCTCAAATGCTATTGACAAGCTGACTGCAAGTCACTCATCAGTGTCAGAAGTGATGTCTATGCAAACAGGCACATTGTGCTGTGGGCTTTTTCTTTACATGTGGCAGATTGACTGAGGTCTCCATAACACCCTCACTAAATACTTGCTGACTGTACCACCGCCGTCTTCCTGCACAAAGCGATTACTTCAGCAGAGAGTCAGTGACACAAAATCCAGGAACAGCATTCATAATGCATGTCTTCAAAATGGAGCTCTCACTTGTGCCGTAGCTCACCCAGTTTCCCCCCTAAGCCCCCATTTCCAAATGTTGCTTAGCTCTCTGAAAACTAGAATAACACTGGGCTTAAATAACAGCCGTAAACGCAGAGATCATTCCTTTAAAAGGGAAGCTGGGGCACTCTGTTAACTCTTTTAACTCAGGTCAGCAGCCGCTATGTCTGCTTTGGTTCTGTGTTGCAATCCTTCACTTTGTTTTACTGACCCAGTCCAGCAGATTTAGAGAGGCAGACTTAGCAGAAGAGGGGAGCCAGTTGTCCTTATAAAGGTAAAAAATGTGAGCATGGAGCTCTGGCCAACATCTTTGGCAAGACTGCCTTAGACAAGGTGCCACTGCCAGCTCATTTCTGTATACCACTGCCAGCCTCATTATCAGAGCCTGTGTTCAGTTGAATAGATACAGGGCAGTATATGGCTCTCATGTTGGATGAGATGCTGTGCTGTAGAGTTACCTCAAAAATGTCATATTTACTTAAGCTGCCAACCATCTTTTAGCCCCCAAGATTCCCTTCATATTCCTCCAGGGGGGGAAATTGGTTTTGGGCACAAAAGTGCTAGGAACAATGCTGTACAACACACTTCAGCACAATGGTAAGCACTTCTAGTAAATCACTTTTCTGGACACGTCTGGTTGAATTGGTCTATTAATCTGCAGTGAGTAGGGTGTTTCCTTCCTTTATGGCATAATGGTAAACATTCTGAATAATAAGATGAAAACATTTACTTAATTCAATACAATACAACGAACTTTAAGTCTATATATAGATTAAGATGCGTTAACCAGTGCAAATGTTGTGCAACTGCTCTAGCACCATTTACAGCATGTCTGTTTTGGTGGCACGGTTTTGCAGCGCTGTCAAAGTATGCTTTCTCCTCCCACATAAAGTATACTATGCCATTTATGCATGCTATACTAGAAACACACACACACACACACACACACACACACACACACACACACACACACACACACAATGGGGATATTTGGTCCCCATTGTGTGTGTGTGTGTGTGTGTGCATGTGTGTGCTTTTTCTATCCCAACGAGGATAGAAAAACAAGCACACACACACACACAATGGGGACCAAATATCCCCATTGTACGTGTGTGTGTGTGTGTGTGCTTTTTCTATCCCAACGAGGATAGAAAAACAAGCACACACACACACACACACACACACACACACACACACACACACACACACACACACACACACACACACATATGCAGGCGTGCACATAGACAAAGACACAGACATAACAGAGTAGGTGGTGGAACATTTACAATGATTTGTGTTCTGCACCTGCTCTTCTCCACTGGTATTAACAATAGATGTCTATGCAGTGAGGCAAACATTCATTTGATTCAGTACCAACTTATCCTCCACATACCCTTCTTATGGCTACAGGTATTCCATGTGTGCAACAACTATATTACAGCACATGACAGAAAAAGGTGCACTAAATTCTACCGGATAATGTCTAGCTAGTTATCCTGGAATTGTTTGTGTTTGTGCATATCAGGTTTACACAAAACATATGCTAAAGTTTGCATGGGCTCCTTTTTGTCAATTTGCATGTTTTGCAGAAGCTCAGTAAAAATAAATTAACCAATGATTTGTACAAGTGATTTCTGCTCAAGAGTTACAGGGTGCCCAAACTTTCGCATATGTTATGTCCTCCATTTTATTTTCTAATGCTTAACGTGACAAATTAATAGGAATGAAACAATAGGCAGAAATAATTCATGTTTAACTGTGCACCTTTCAGAGGTTGTGTTAATTTATTTTTTAATCGAGGCCTTCAGCAAAACATCTAATTTGACTGGGGTGCCCAAACCTTTGCATAAAGTTGTATAAATCATTCTTTAATGTCAATGCTGTCATCATCAGTTTAATCCATCTAAGACAGAATCTAATATTCAGCAAATACTGCATATTTCTCTCTTATAGGTAATGGTAAGCATGATCACTTGTCATTTTAAGGGGCGTCCGGGTAGCGTGGTGGTCTATTCCGTTGTTTACCAACATGGGAATCGTTGGTTTGAATCCCCATGTTACCTCTGGCTTGGTCAGGTGTCCCTACAGACACAATTGGCCGTGTCTGCGGGTGGGAAGCCTGGGAAGCCGGGTGTGGTTATGAGTCCTGGTCGCTGCACTGGGGGGAATAGCGTGATCCTCCCACGCACTACGTCCCCCTGGTGAAACTCCTCACTGTCAGGTGAAAAGAAGTGGCTGGCGACTCCACATGTATTGGAGGAGGCATGTGGTAGTCTGCAGCCCTCCCCAGATTGGCAGAGGGGGTGGGGCAGCGACTGCGATGGCTCGGAAGATTGGGGTAATTGGCCAGACACAATTGGGGTGAAAATGGGGGGACCCCCCACCCCCAAAAAACCCCAAAACTATATAAACGCATATGTTGTGTATTGACGCATTGGAAAAGAAAAACCAATAATATTGAGTTGATTTTTCAAAATACATACTGATTTTTTAAGGTTTCTTTTGAACAAAAAAACCCCAAACATGCTCTTGGAGGGCATTTGGTTGTCAACTTTGTCAATGAAAAACAAAATTAAAATGCACTGCTCTTTCTCTACTCCTTTTCTACAACCATTGTAAGAAAAGTCAACCATTGAGATAAAGTTACAAGACTGGCTCTCAAATGATGAAGACATCCTCCTGTCTATCTTTATCCTTTTCCAGACAGTAACTGAGCCTGATGACAATACATTGCATTGACAGGCCTGTCACACATAACACCATAGAGACTTTAGCTTGTAATCCTCTGTGGACGAGCAGGAGCAGCAGCACAGAGCGAAAAGGGCAGCGATTGAGACAACTTGTTCATGCAAATCTAGCTGTTCCAAGAGAAGAGCATCTCTGTTAGTCAGATATTGTTTGTCATTCTGAACAGACTAATATATACTGCTCAAAAAAATAAAGGGAACACCTAAAAACACAATATAGACCTCAATGAATGAAATATTTCAGCTGAAAATCTTTATTTATTAGACAGAGGAATGTGTTTAGAGCAAAATAACCTAAGAATGATCAATGGAAATCAAAATCATTAGCCCATTAAGGTCTGGATTCAGAATCATACTCAAAATCAAAGTGGAAAATGAGAACATAGGCTGATCCAACTTCTGTGGAAATTCTTCAAGACGATTCAAAATGAGGCTCAGTAGTGTGTGTGGCCTCCACGTGCCTGTATGCACTCCCTACAACGTCTGGGCATGCTCCTGATGAGACGACGGATGGTCTCCTGAGGGATCTCCTCCCAGACCTGGATCAGGGCATCGGTCAACTCCTGGACAGTCTGTGGTGCGACATCGCGTTGGCGGATGGTACGAGACATGATGTCCCAGAGGTGCTCGATTGGATTCAGGTCTGGGGAATGTGCAGGCCAGTCCATAGCATCAATGCCCTCAACATACAGGAACTGCTGACACACTCTGGCCACATGAGGACGAGCATTGTCATGCATGAGCAGGAACCCAGGGCCCACTGCACCAGCATATGGTCTGACAATGGGTCTGAGGATCTCATCCCGGTACCTAATGGCAGTCATGGTACCTCTGGCTAGCATGTAGAGGTCTGTGCGGCCCTCCAAGGATATGCCTCCCCAGACCATCACTGACCCACCGCCAAACCGGTCATGCTGGAGGATGTTGCAGGCAGCAGAACGTTCTCCACAGCGTCTCCAGACTCTCTCACGTCTGTCACATGTGTTCAGTGTGAACCTGCTCTCATCTGTGAAGAGCACAGGGCGCCAATGGCGAATCTGCCAACCAAGATGTTCTCTGGCAAAGGTCAATCGGGCTGCACGGTGTTGGGCTGTGAGCACAGGCCCCAATTGTGGACGTCGGGCCCTCATACCATCCTCATGCATTCTGTTTCTCACTGTTTGAGCAGAAACCTGCACATTAGTGGCCTGTTGAAGGTCGTTTTGTAGGACTCCGGCAGTGCTCCTCCTGTTCCTCCTTGCACAAAGGACCAGATAGCGGTCCTGCTGCGGGGTTGTTGTCCTCCTGCGGCCCCCTCCACGTCTCCTGGTGTACTGGCCTGTCTCCTGGTACCTCCTCCATGCTCTGGACACTGTGCTGGGAGACACATCAAATCTTCTTGCCACAGCGCGCATTGATGTGCCATCCTGGATGAGCTGCACTACCTGAGCAACTTCTGTAGGTTGCAGATACCGCCTCATGCCACCTCTAGTGGTGAGGGCACTAGCAAAATGAAAAACTAACCAAAGATCGGCGAGAAAAGATGAGGATAGGCAAATGGTCTGTGGCCACCACCTGCAAATCCATTCCTTTTATAGGGGTTGTCTTGCAAATTGTCTAATTTCCACCTGGTGGAAATTAGACAATTTACCAACAGGTGAAATTGATTCACAAATCAGTGTTGCTTCCTAATTGGACAGGTTGATATCTCAAAAGTGTGATTGACTTGGAGCTACATTGTATTGCTTATGAGTTCCCTTTATTTTTTTGAGCAGTGTATATTGACATGAGCTTTCATCCTATCAATGCAGATCGTGTTTAAACGTGATTCTTGATAAGTCACGTACCCCCTTAACCACGCACAAACACCCTGAAATAAATTTCTTCAAAGTTGGGTAAGTGATGCCCCACTCAGGATATCGAAGCCTGTAATAAAATTTAATGGTAAAGTGGTAAGACATGCCATAACTCTCTGCCTTGGAGCCAGCAATACATCTCAAACTGCGATTTGTTGGCAATTGCGTCCTTTTGTGATTCATTTGCTTACTCTTGTTGCCTTAGGTAATCTGTACTTTTCTCGTTTGGAGACTTTAGAGATTCACAGTGCTGGAGCTGTTTGCTCATATTGGTGACGCAGCACCATTTTGCTTTTCGGGGACATTAACATTCATCTCAATGAGCATGGCTTGGCACAGCACTGATGAGTTTTAGTTATAGACTTTTATTTCTAGGATAAACATCCAGGAATTGCTGAGACTGCTCACAGCAACACTGAAGAAAGGGATACAAAAGAACCACTGCAAGACAGAGATCGTGGTGTATTTATTTTGATGCCTTTCATGCCAGAATAAATGGCACTTCAATCTACCATCCCAGCAAAAGAAATTAAAATGCATATATTACCTTCCTTGGAAGATTTACTTTTTGTAATATTTAAATTTAGCTTTTATTCTTATCTAGACTTGCAGCAAATATGCAACAGTAGAAAGTTTCAATTTTTGAATCACTAAAATCAAAGGCAACCAAGAATTCGGACCAAAAGTACTGTTGGGCCCTGATAGTATTCCTGTCACCATAGAAAGATAACCTGAATGAAGTGCAAGAAACTGCGAGAAATACAGCAGAAAAGAGGGGGAAGGTAAAAGTCACATATAAAATGACCATGGTATGCTCTACTCCCAGTTAGCTGACAGTCAGAGAGCTCTTATTATATTATGGGTACTTGTTACTGCACTACACTGTAACAGAGGTGGATTATTGGAATTTTATTTTATTTTTTATTATTTGTTTGTTTTCATTTTGGTATGCAATTTTCCCTTTTTTATTAGTTTTGGTTTTTATTCAGTTCTTTTCTTTGGAACACAGTCCCATTCCATCAGGGCTCCAATTTACACAATCTTACAATAACCTATTTCTTTTGTTGTGTTTCTGGTGATTCATTATTTGCAGCAAGTTGGAGCGCTAAATTACCACCAATATATAATTACCACATCTAATTTTGTCTGAGAAAAAAATGTTCTCCTAAACAGAGCTACCTGCCGTGGTACAACCCTGCTGAGTCTAAGGATTTTTTTTTCACCTAACTGTACATTTAATCATTCCAAGCCATTCAATACATCAACGCATACTTAACCATTTTCAGCTGCTTGGGTTCACTTCCACGTGGTCAAAATGAAACAGACTGCAGTGTGTATAAGCAACGGTCATGTGGTTGCCAATGTCTTTTTTTTTTTTTTATCGGTAAGGAATTAATGGGGCAAGGACAAAAGCATATCCATATCGATACCCTTACTGCAGAATCAGCAAACTCCGCCTCGCCCCACATTCAAGGCAGTCATCCATATTTAGACTGCTTATCAAAGGAGCATTGGTGAAGACTTACGTAAATGAAAGGCTTTCATCACTCAGAGTGGCAAATATGTTCATAATGATACACAGGCTTTAAAGAGGGCGTGCTGCCAAAAGACGCCAGTGTGAGCGCAGAAGACGTGAAAGGTCGTGTCATCATCCTCACAATTGCACTTTTAGGAAGCTGTGTAGATGAAAAATATTAAACTCCATGTTTGCCCTACATTTACAAACGAACCTCTTGACACTGGGCCCACCTATAGGTGACTGAAAGTAGAATAACTAAATAAAATAAAGTCTGATAATATTACATCTGCAGATATGCATCCACTTGCACATTTGCAAGTGATAATGTAGCGTTGGGTTGAATAGCTTTCATACTTGAGACTTGGAAGTGCTCCGAAAAGCATGTCATGTAGATCAGGATGCAGATATTTGGTGCTCACATGACTTTGATTATATGGAGCATGATCTCATTTACCCAAACAATATGTACCGTTGGTTTAAAATGCTCAAGAGTTTGATGCAACCCAGCTAAATGCAGCAGGTGTGAATGTGCCCAAAGGCTTGTTAAAAGTGCCATCAATCTCCTCTCCCTTACCCCTGCCCCCTCCTAGCAAGAGGAGTGATTGCATGCAGGTTTCATGGCCCTAGGGAGAGAAATGTGTTTCCCTGAATTGCCTGTGAGCTTGTTGGTTAGGAATCTCAGACCACCAATGTGTTTCTCACTGGGATGAACCCTGTAACTGAATCTGTGAGGTCCTAACCCAGGAGAGGCGCGAGGCCCTTGACTTTGACGCCACTGTCGGCCAGAGGGATGAAATGATATATTTTCTGTTGAATTTCATTTGAGTCTTGGCCTGGTCCAGGTCAGGCTGAGGGCTCCCATTAACCAGAGTGGGCTTCTATCTATGAAAAGGGAGTTTAAAAGAGAAGGAGTGATAGAGTGTTGAATAGTTTCAAGGAGAGCTTTTCCACTTTTCTGATATCACCTAGACAGTGAGCCCTCTTTCTCCAATCTTGTGCATGCTCAATGGGAGTAGCCGTGAGAACAATGCGTGCTGTTTGAGGGGCATTAGAAGAAAAGTATAAGAAGTGGTCCTTGGGGCATCTGGGTAGCGTACTGGTCTATTCCGTTGCCTACCAGCATGGGGATCACCAGTTCGAATCTCCGTGTTGCCTTCGGCTTGGTCAGGTGTCCCTACAGACACAATCAGGCAGCACAGTGGCGCAGTGGTTAGCACTGACGCCTAACAGCAAGAAGGTTCTGGGTTCGAACCCTGGGGTTGTCCAACCATGGGGGTTATCCCATGGTGGAGTTTTGCATGTTCTCCCGTGTCGGCGGTGGGTTTTCTCTGGGTGCTCCGGTTTCCCCCACCATCAAAAAACACATGCATGTTAGGGTTAATTCCTGTCTGTGCCCTTGACTGAGGCATGACAAGACGAACTGGAGTTGGTCCCCAGGTGCTGCTTGGCAGCTGCCCACTGCTCCTAGCTACACAGCTAGAATGGGTTAAATACAGAGCATAATTTCCCTACGGGGATCAATAAAGTATCTTAAAAAAACTGACCGTGTCTGCAGATGGGAAGCCAGATGTGTGTATGTGTCCTGGTCAGTGCACTAACGCCTCGTCTGGTCAGTTGGGGTGCCTGTTCAGGGGGGCGGGGGAATAGCATGATCCTCCCACGTGCTACGTCTCCCTGGCGAAACTCCTCACTGTCAGGTGAAAAGAAGCGGCTGGCAACTCCACATGTATCGGAAGAGACATGTGGTAGTCTGCACCTCTCCCTGGATCAGCAGAGGGGGTAGAGCAGTGACCGGGATGGCTCAGAAGAGTGGGGTAATTGGCCGGATACAATTGGGGAGAAAAGGGGAGAGAAAAAAAGAAGTGGTCCTTGCTGAAAAAAAAATGATTAAGACAAGAGCCGACATGAGGGACCCCTGCCAGTCTGTAGCTGAAGGAGCCACTGGAATGTCACATAAGGTGTTTAATGAACACTTCAGATGCTCTCCGACTGCATACTGCCAGGGTAAAAATTGCTGCAGTTTGCAGATGTTGAACTGCTTGCATTCGTCTCAAATCCCTAACAATATGTTTGAATGATGTTCGTGGCCTCGCGTCTGAGTCAAAGAAGACTCGTTAAATTGTTTCACATCCTCACTCACTTTTCAGTGTCACATATGAGTCATTTTCACTGCTCTCGTTTGAAAAATATGTATTTGCTCAAAAAAAAAAATGCAAATTTGGTCTTTAGAATTTTCAGTTCATCTTGGAGATCAAAACAGTTCCCTGCTCGGCTTTATAGATGCTCAATGGGACAACTTTTTTTGACTGAAAATGTAGGAAAAAAATGGAATAAAGTGTAAATTTCAATATAGTGTATTCTCCTGATGTAATATTCAGGTGTCTTCAAGCAAAATAACCAATATCATCACAATTCCTTGATAATTACAGAAGCCTCATGATGAAACTAGAATGTGTTACAAGATGCGGTATCACTCTTATAAAAGTCATGTATCTTTTTTATTTGTCCTTACAGACATAAAGCAGTGTTTGTTTTTAAACTTACTCTTGTATTTTGTGTATGTGCAGTTCATGATGAAAATGAGTTGTGTTACTAAACTGGAATTTAGTAAGGCTATATAACAATGGTGACATTATATTTTTTTTCTCCACCCGTTTGTTATCCAGAAATTGACATTGAAAGATGTGTCCGTGACTCAATCAGCCTATTCTGCTGGAGTCCAAAGAGTGCAACCTACCGGCAACATGCCCAGCCACCCAAGGCCACCGGTGACAATAGTAATTTTGGGAAAACGCCAGCATACCACTCCTCTGATTACCAGGACATGCCCAAGACAGACCTAGTGAGTGCTACACACACACACACACACACACACACACACACACACACCAGACTTCAAAAATTGACTGGGGCCAATGGTCTATGGGTGAAAAAAACTGGGTTGTTTGTGTGTCTGTGTGTGTATATTATCTCTACAGTAACTGCACTTTGCTACATTTTGTTATACAGAGGCCCTTGGTGTTGAGTGATAGTGGATCAATTGTGAGATATGATAAAATGCAGTTTATCCCCCGTATATTACAATGACTTAATTTCCTTTTTATTGAGTAGAGGATACTGGAAACAGATTCAAAAATGACATCTAGGGCATCCGGGTGGTGTGGCGGTGTATTCCATTGCCTACCAACACGGGGATCGCCGGTTCAAATCCTCGTGTTGCCTCCGGCTTGGTTGGGTGTCCTTACAGACACAATTGGCTGTGTCTGCGGGTGGGAAGCTGGATGTGGGTATATGTCCTGATCGCTGCAGTAGCACCTCCTCTGGTCGGTCAGGGTGCCTGTTCTGGGGGGTTGGGATAGTGTGATCCTCCCACGTACTACGTCTCCCTGGTGAAACTCCTCACTGTCAGGTGAAAAGAAGTGGCTGGTGACTCCACTTGTATTGTAGGAGGCATGTGATAGTCTGCAGCTCTCCCCCAGGAGCAGCCACTGGGACGGCTGGTAGGAGTGGGGTAATTGGCCGGATACAATTGAGGAGGAGGAGGAGGAGGGGGGAATCCGAAAAAAAAAAAAAAGAAAATTAAAGTTTGATTATTTCCTCTAACAATACATTTTCAGGTCTTGTTTTACTCTGCTTTTCTGCAGCCTTTATTGAGTATTTGCTGTACTAAACAGGGTATCTAGTACATAGACGGTAGGTTGTGAGCTGCTGCACTGAACATGCACAGACTTAAGTAAATCAAAGCGATATAACAGAGAAGGTGTGTCTATGCTGCTGTGACATTTAGCTCCCAATAAATCAGTCACAAGTCAACTGCTTACACTGCACCATCTCAAGGAAATATTAATGAAATTCAGGTCAGCCAATAAGAGTAGCTACTTTCCCCCCCTCCAAATATGGCACTGCCCACATTAACTGAATAAGTGGGTTATATATATTCAAATATGTTAAATTAATCGTTTCTTTTGATTTCCCCCCCCCCCCACATAGATGCCCATGACATTTAAATTGTAAGTGGTACTTAAAATACAGTTTTCATGTCCTGAGATATTTTTTTCCAGCCATCATTCCATGTTGTTATCTTGATCAGAGGTTTCCATTTTTCAAGGTACGGTAGTGTCAGACTGATGCCATCCATCTAGCCAGGGTCATAATTTATGACTGGCCAGAGGGAATAAATTTTGAGACTAGTACTGAAGCCCTCAGGACCAGTTAACATGGATGTTGTTGACATCTGGTGTCATCGCCATTACCTTTTTCATGCTCCTCACTCGTACAGACAGACGGGCCCAGTCACATTTCATGATTCGTGTACACATTATCAAGTGCGCAAAATAACTCAAAAACAGATTTATTCATTAATTGGCGGTTGATTTTAGAACTGCTGAGACTCTGTGTAGCTGTATTGGTTTTTATATTTTGACATTAAAATGAGTTTATGCAGGAATTAGATGTAAGATGTTATGTTCAAAGACCACCTCTGTTTTTAATTTCCAAGGGCTAGAAATTGATTTGGTTTAAATTATGCATTCTTTCAAAGCGTTGGTTGCATCCTGAAACGGCACACCGAAATTTGCATCGTGTGATGTGTAGTTGTTGATGAAAGGCTCTGTTTCAGACAAGCCTTAATGTCTTTGCGATGTGTTTATGCCACAGCCCTTTCTTACTTTTCATGCTGGAATGCGTTGTGTGACGATGCCTCCCAAACCCTCTTGTCAGCTGCATCTTCTGTGTGTCCAAGTGACTGCTGTAATCTTTCTCCTTCAGCGTCCTGAGCTCAGGCTCATTTGTATGTGTGGTGGCATCGATCCATGGCCACATAGTTGCACCTTACCTCTCTCACAGAGAACATGTGGGCAGGAGGGAGTGCAACAGTGAAACATCAAGCATTCATCAATGGACCGGCTACTTAACTCAGAATGCATGTACACATACAGGCACATACTCCCACCCAATAATAATAATAGGCAAGGCAAGGCAAGGCAGCTTCATTTATATAGCACATTTCATACACAAAGGCAATTCAAAGTGCTTTACATAAAGGTATAAAAAGACATTAAAAAATAGGTAAGATGAATATTGAAAGAATAAGAATTAAAAGAGAAATTATCGAAAAAAGTTAGTTTTCTTTCACTAAGGCTATTAATTTTTTTATTAATGTTTTTATTAATTGTGTAATTTTGTTTTTCCATAGGAAAAACAAAATTACGCAATTAAAGGGAAAAAAAACAATTAAATAGTCAATAAAACAAATGAACAGGCACCAAAACCAATATCCAGTGAAATAAACATCTATTTTTATTTTAAAGCTCTAAATCCAATTGTATTTAATTATAATAATATCTATAATTGCTATTTTATATTTACCTTTTTATTTAATCAAAAAATATATTTTGTTTTTTATTTGCCACACACTTTTAAAGTTTTCCAAGTAGCAGTTTGCCAAATGGCCTTTATTTAATTCATTGCGTTTTTATTTCAAAGCAGCTTCCCTTGTCAGTCATCATGAAAGGAGCAGGCCTCGACACCGGATTGGATAACCTCAGCAGCTGATTATCTTTACCTAGCGCTCAACATCCTTATGTACCAGGAAATGTGGCAGACTTGGGAACATTGGCAGAGTTTCACTTAGCAGATGAAATTGAAAGTGGAAGCATATCCTCTGATGCTGTTCCAGGCTGCATTGTGAGCTCTTGTGAATTATTGATCTCCAAAATAGTAATGGATTGCATTTATATAGCACTTTATCGCAACACCCAAAGCACTTCACAGTGAAGGGGGGAAACTCACCTCAACCACCACCAATGTGTAGCACCCACCTGGACTACACACGGCAACCATTTTGTGCCAGAACGCTCACCACACATCAGCTTGAGGTGGAGAGGGAGAATTCATTGAGTGAATTACACAGGGGGATGATTAGGTGGCCAGATGGAGAGAGCCAAGTTTGGAATTTTGCCAGGAGTCACCGAAGGACCCTCTACTCATTGCGATAAGTACGATGGGATCTTTAATCACCACAGTGAGTCAGGACTTCGGTTTAATGTCTCATCTGAAGGACGGCATCTCCTACAGCACAGTGGCCCCGTCACTGCACTGGGGCATTGGGATTTTTTTTGTTGTTGTTGTTTTTTAGGACCAGAGGGAAGATTGCCTCCTACTGGCCCCCAAACACTACTTCCAGCAGCAGCTCAGTTGAGCCGGGAGGTCTTCCATCCAAGTACTAGCCAAGCTCATATTTACTTAGCTTCTGTCACTCAGCAGAACCAGGGTGCGTGTTGGTATGGCTGCTAGCCAAAAAGACATATATCCTTTTTTTAATTCTCTGTTCTTCAGCCATATTGGTGACTACTTGTTGTTGCAATGAGGCAGTTGGGATATTGGTGACTTGCTCGGTTGCTTTGTTCTGAATCTCTGTTGAGCAACTGAGTAACCAATCACTGTAGTAGATCCTACCCACCGGTGATTGACAAGCAGCTTGCTGTTTTGAGATAAAAATGCAATGAAGTCAATGGAAGAACTATTTGACAAACCATTACTCAGAAATCATTAAGAATCATAGAAAATTTGTAATTTTTTATTATATTATTTAAATGTGTTATTATAGAAAAATTATTATTATAGAAAAAAGGGTGGCACGGTGACCCAGTGGTTAGCGCTGTCGCCTCACAGCAAGAAGGTCCTGGGTTCGAACCCCGGGGTTGTCCAACCTTGAGGGTCATCTCAGGTCGTCCTCTGTGTGAAGTTTGCATGTTCTCCCCGTGTCTGTGGTGGATTTTCTCCAGGTGGTCCGGTTTCCCCCACCATCAAAAAGACATGCATGTTAGGTTAATACTCCTGTCTGTGCCCCTGACCAAGACAATGGAAAGACGAACTGGAGTTGGTCCCCTGGGTGTTGCACGGCGACTGTCCACTGCTCCTAGCTACACAGCTAGGATGGGTTAAATGCAGAGAAAGAATTTCCCCATGGGTATTAATAAAGTATATCAAAATCAAAATAATTTTTTTTTTAAATCTAAAAAAGGCCCTTGTGAATCAATAAAAGGGTAATCATGAAATAATGATTACTGTATGTACTATGATAATTAAATAAAATTGGATTTGGGGTTGTTGGATAATAGATATTTATTTATTTATTTCATTAGATATTTATTTATTTCATTGCTTATTAGTTTTTTTCCCACTGTCGATTTATGTATTTAATTTTATTGCATGTTGTCTTTCATACCCTGCTACCCGTTACTTGGGAAAACACAGTGATGATCTTAATTAAGGCCCCTACAATTCAAGACTGACATCTTCCCTCACTAGCACTGATTGGCGTCATTTTGTATATACAACTAAATTTGATCATATTTGCAGCAGCTGCATACTACAGCTGGTTAAATAGTCTGTTAATAATGCTAATTCCACTGTTTATAATTCTACTTTAGGGTTTCTCATGCATTTCAGCAAGTCATCGTTAAGGGTAATCTCCTTCCAATCTTCTAGATTTAATTACTTAAAGTGAAAAATGTTATTTCGTTGACTCACTGAACACAAAGCAAGAAGCTAACTGAACAAGTTGTGCAAGCTGTGCTCAGAAAACATTACATTCAACAAACCAGGATCCAGAGCTTTAAAGTGTTTATGGCTAGACATTTGCTTTGGGTCTCACTCAAATTCTTTTGTCAGCAAAAATAGAAAGGAATTTTGTCAAAGGAAGTGGCTTTTTCTGCCCTGAAAGAGGGAACCTATTCACTTTAGTGCAGTACAGTATTTGCAACTGCTGTGTGGCCAGAATTAAAATTTGAAATACATATTTAAAGCTGCAATGACTCTTGCCTTTGAAAGTCTCGTCTTGTGTGTGTGTGTGTGTGTGTGTGTGTGCTCACAGGGTACAGTAATGTTTCACATCAGCATTTTTTTAGATCATGGCCTCAATTATACACTTTTTCTCAGTATTTTACTCTGCTGGGCAAATGAAATCTGTTTTTGCTGCAGAAAACGATTATTTTGCCAATTTTACAAAATACTTTGTGCCGATTAAAGCACACGGCATGAATTCTGTAATTAAATACTTCTCAATGTGTGAGCCATACAGTAGAATATGATATGTAAAAATCTTACATGGAACGCTTACAATACGGCAACATGGCACTTTAATTGAGTCATTGCCCGTGTCTAGACAGCAATTATAGTTAATGTCACTGTACTGAACTGCTGTTCATAGCTTAAATGTTAATTTATGACATTTTTAAGGCATAAGCATTAATGACAGCAGACACACACACACACACACACACACACACACACACACACACATACATACATACAAAATCACCAGAAAGGATTTGTGTCTGCTAATCAATATCCCTAGTTATGCTGCATCGGTGTTTGGCCATTTTAATGTAAGCATCAGAAAGCTAGTCTAGGCTGGCACACACTGCTCACCATGGAATTTAAAGCACCACACGGCGCTCCAGTCACACCCAGCAGGTGCAGGCTGCATATCTTGGCTGTATATTTTTACTATTTCTGTATAATTTTGCATTTTTTGCTTGTGCGTGCATCTATGTATGTGTCAAAACATAGAGATAGGCAGTTAGAGGTTGGCAGTCATCTGTATACCTTAGTACAATTACAATATAAACATTTCCTTTGTATAGCTAATGTATTTTTCTATGACTATAAAATTGAAAGAACTGGAGGATTTTAGTATTTATGATTTCATCAACCTAATCATCGCCTTCATGATATTAGCATCCATTTACTGGTAAAGAGGTACACAGGAGGACAATATAGGGTTATAGCCCATCTCCACTACCCAGAACTGTGATGTGTCTGACGGTGCAGAGCTGAGCCCAGTACAGCCTGGATTTGTTGCCATGGTGTTGCTAATTTGATTGACAGCAACTGACTTCTGCTGTCCATCATGCTGTCGCTAATTGCTATTGAATTATAACTAACGTCAGAGCTTGAACATTGTCATTAGTCGAAAGACTTATTTCAATTGTGCAATTCTGTCAACTTATCAAATATTAACTGGCCTGTAGTATTCAACTTCAACAAGTTCAAGGGATGTTCTTCTTTTACTTTTGTGTACTTCCAGTGACATCATATTACAGATCAACCGTAAATGAGATATCACTCCGTGATCCTGTTATTATTGGTCCAGCACCAGTTGTCAAACCAGGCCAAAATCTTTCACAGTTAGTTCCCAGAACAAAGCAGGCTGGTGTTATGAAAATGAATGGACATTTTCACTGCTTGCCACAGCACAGTTCTTAAAGCCACAATACATTTCTATTATTTAATAGAAGGATTACTTGGTTTGACTGTTACTTGTTCACTATGGGTCTTTCTGCTATTTACCGGCAGCCATACCAACATGTACCCTGGCTCTGCCAAATGACGGAAGTTAAGCAGGTATGGACTTGGCTGGTACTTGGATGGGAGAACCTCCCGGGAAAACCGAGTTGCTGCCGGAAGTGGTGTTGGTGGGCCAGTAGGGAGCAGTCTTCCCTCTGGTCCTAATAAAAAACAACAAACATCAAATCCCAATGCTCCAGTGCAGTGACAGGGCCACTGTGCTGTAGGAGATGCTGTCCTTTGGATGATATGATAAACTGAGGTCCTGACTCACTGTGGTCATTGAAGGTCCCATGGCACTTATCGCAAAGGGTAGGTAGGGGGTTCCCCGGTGTCTTGGGAAAATTCCCAACATGGCTCATCTCCATCTATTTATTATGAAGTTACTGATACCAAACTGATTATTGCCTCAAGTCCAGACTATAGTAAAAGCCTTTTGTTGACTGAAACATCTTAACCTTTGGCATAACTTGGTTAATAATGTTCTACACAAGACTTGGTAGCAAACACTCCCCCCTTCTAAAACACATGTCCTGGCTAAACAATGAGCTATGAATGTCTTATTCTCTGGTGTTGGGTCCAGAATGGATCAGTATAGGGATAACACTTGCTCAGCCTAAAAACTGCTTGTCCATTTGTACCATATGATTACAAGGCCACATCTTTCTTTTTTTATATGCACTTTGCTAATAATCTTTTTAAACGCATTACTCCCAAGACTGGCTGATTGAGTCACCCAGAATCAGCTCGGTATATTTGGTGTTTATTAAGATGAACCTTGAAAACTCAATGTGGCTCCTCTCAGATCCATCAGTGCTTCAATGACTGTCTAGCTGAGTGAATGAGATACATCCAACTCATTAATTTTATTGAGCCTCGTGTAGGTTTTTGAACCTCGCTCTTTAAAGTAACATCTATTTTGTTACACCCACACTCACCTTTGATTATCTCTCTTCAATTCTTGTCCCAGCTCAGCTATCACTTCCTGTTCCTAACTGTCCAACCCAAGGTTGGTTGACAATTGATGGCCATGAAAAGTCCCTATGATTGAATTGGACTAAATCCTTGAGAGGAATAATGTTTTTTTTAAAACATATTCCACTGCCAAACTGTGTTTCATATATATGTGTATACCATTACCAGATCAACGCTTTTGTGTTTTTTGTATTTCATGAGTCCCTTTTTTATTATTGCGGTTGACTACCCTGTGCTATTTAGGGCCAGATGTTTGCAGGACTTTGTTTCAACTAAACACCATACTATCCGGTTTTATACATCAGCACACTTTCAGATAGGGGGCAGCTCTGTAATGAAGTCAGTAATTGCTTCAGCAGGAATAAAAGACATTGCTGTCTTGTCAATGGCAGCAATAGTGGCTTAAATGTCTTTCGCAGTTTATCATCTTATGGTTTTAAATGTAACGATGTCAAAACTAGAAATAGCAGCTCCTTTATACGGATTACTTGTAGGGGAAAGAAGATTTCCAGTTCAGTGTATGTAATACAGGTAACACAGCAGTTGGATGTTCAGTCCTTGCCCAAGGGCACTTTGATAGTAGAATCAGAATCAGATTTATTGCCAAATAGTTCAAGAACATACAAGGAATTTGTCTTGGTATGTTGGTGCAAGAGGAAAAAATTAATAGTAAAGGTAAAAGTTAGAATTATATATATATATATATATATATATATATATATATATACACACACACACGCACACGCACGCACACACACGCACACACCCACACACACACACACACACACACACATACAAGATAAAATTAAAAAATAGAAACAAGGTGCAATAAGGTACAATAATGGGGAAACAGTAGGAATATGGCAAGTGCTATTTTTACAAAATGTTAAATGAGAATTTTGAGGGGCATCCAGGTAGCGTAGCGGTCTATTCCATTGCCTACCAACACGGGGATTCCGGTTCGAATCCCCATGTTACCTCCGGCTTGGATGGTCATCCCTACAGATACAGTTGGCTGTGTCTGTGGGGGGGAAGCCGGATGTGGGCATGTGTCCTGGTTGGTTGGGGCGCCTGTCCGGGGGGGAGGGGGAACTGGGGGGGAATAGCGTGATCCTCCCACGTGCTACGTCCCCCTTATGAAACTCCTCATTGTCAAGTGAAAAGAAGTGGCTGGCGATGCCACATGTATTGGGGGAGGCATGTGGTAGTCTGCAGCCCTCCCCGGATTGACAGAGGGGTGGAGCAGCAACCGGGAAGGCTCGGAAGAGTGGGGTAATTGGCTGGATACTATTGGGGGGAAAAAGGGGGAAAAGCCACAAAAAAAAGAGAGAGAGAATTTGAATAAGAAGTTATTTACAGAATAACCCGTTATTTGCAGAATAGTGCGGGCTTTATGCAGTGTCCATGCATAGAGGGTACAGTAAGGCAGATAGCTATATATTGCACTGTGTTTGTACATGTGAGCGTGTGTGCATGTGTGTAGGTATATGTTGTGTCGTGGCGTGGAGAGAGGGTCAAAGGGGGTGGGGGGCATTGTCAGGATCTGTGGGTGTCGGGGGGCTTGTTAGAAAGGCCTACTGCTGTAGGGAAGACGCTGCTCTTGTGGCACGAGGTTCTGGTTTTCATAAACCTTAGTCTCTTGCCAGAGAGGAGTGTTTTGAGGAGACCATGGCCTGGGTGGGAAGGGCCAATCATGATTTGCTGCTTGCCTCAGTGACCTTGATGTGCACAGGTCCTCTAAATAGCTGATAACTACAATGTGAATGGGAGTAATTGAGTTTAAAACCAATGTCTAAAGTATAAAGTTACTAAAACTGTCAATATTGTAGATGGAACTCACCTTTATTTTCTCAGGTGTGTATGCTGAGCAGGTATGCTATTTGAAAGTGACTCCTTGATTACCACATGAGGTTACGTAATAGTTAACATACTTATTCTCAGATGTCGCCACTACAGAGCTCCACTGGAGAAACTGGAAGGGAAAAGTTTTGCTCAGGGGATATCATGCTTTCTTACTTTCTTTCTTTCTATTCTTTGCTTTTATTTTTTCTTTCTTTCTTTCTATTCTTTGCTTTTCTTTCTTTCTTTCTTTCTTTCGTTCTTTCTTTTCTTCTTTGCTTTTCTTTCTTTCTTTCCTTCATTTTCTTCTTTTTCTTTTTTCTTTGTTCTTTTCTTTTTTGCTTCTTTCTTTCCTTCTTTCTTTCTTTCATTTATTTGTAGATGGAAGACAGCACTATCCATTACTTCTGTCCACTGAAGCGTGTCTAATTGTGTTGATATTTCATTAGTATTGTCCTGTAGGATAGATATTCAGAATTTCACTCCATATTTACTTGTCACTGATGATTAGCTTTCATATCAGGTAAATTGAATTTAAGGAGAAGAAGGCCAAGAGTTTAATAGGATAGTCACCTCAGCAACACCATATTCTGTGTAGCACCAGTAAATAATCTAGCACTGGCTCAGTGCTGTTTTATTTTGACAAGTACTGCGTGTCTATTCTCAAACTGCCTGAATGATTCAAGAAAAACCAAAAGGTCCTCGTATTCCACTTTCCTCTTCGGTTTAGTTTCGACTAGAGAAATAGACCGTGTTGTATCTAGCTGTTTTTCATTGTGTGACTGTAAAGCCCTTTGAGACTGCATCATTTAGGACCATACAATTAAACTTGATTTAAGTATGGGTAAGACAAATTAAAGCAATTTGCAGTGTAAACAGCGTATCACTTTGATGTGTAATATGTGTACGCAATGTAAAGACTAAGAGAGAAGATGGGTTTAGAAAAAAGGGAAGTTTGATGAATGTCAGTATTGCGCATTGCTCAAATGCAAACACACCATCTAAAAAGTACCTTTTTTGGAGAAAGTGTTTGGGCCACTTGCAACTGTTGACAAAGTTATTGCATGGTTATTGTTGAAATCCTTCAAACAGAAAATCATGGGCACCCAACGATGCAAGACTTACTGGAGCATTTTGCCATTCAGGACATGATGTGGTCATATCAACAATTTTGTTTGCAATTTTGGACACTTTGTATGGCATCATGTTAAAATAAAAAAAGTATTAATTTTTCCTGTTTTTGCCACAGGTTGTATATTTATGCCTTTTTCAGCAGTGTGCAGGTGTTCTGTACCCAAACACAAAACTGAGCATTTTCCATTCATTTCTATGCCCAAAAAAAAGATACAAATATTTTGAAAGCTATACAAGCTATACTAATGGAGTATATTAAAGTTTTGGGAAGCATAGATAAACTACAACTAATAGCATCATGCGTGTGATAGCTTGCAGGAAATGTGCCCTCTAGTTTTTTTTTTTAAATGTTTTGCAATATCTAATTATTTGTGTTCAGAAACCCAACTCAGTGTGATTATTATTTTTTAAATCACATTGAGATGGGTTTCACCCCTCTCTTTGCCTCATCTTACTCCTCCAGTGTGATAAATGTCTTGATGCATGCTCAAAAATCCAGTTAAGCAAATCAAAGAAAGTTGAATCAGTTCATCTGGACACAACGTTTACTGAGAGAAAGATGGATGATGAGGGATGAAACGTTTCTCTCAATAAACGTTGTGTCCAGATGAACTGATTCAACTTTATTTGACCAATGTGATGAACAAAATATGTAAGAATATTACTGTGGGGCATCCGGGTGGCGTGGCTGTCTATTCTGTTGCCTACAAACACGGGGATCGCCAGTTCGAATCCCCGTGTTACCTCCTGCTTAGTCAGACATCCCTACAGACACAATTGGCTGTGTCTGCGGGTGGTAAGCCAGTTGTGGGTATGTGTCCTGGTCGCTGCACTAGCGCCTCCTCTGGTCGGTCGGGGCACCTGTTCAGGGGAGAGGGGGAACTGGGGGGACTAGCGTGATCCTCCCACATGCTACGCCCCCCTGGTGAAACTCCTCACTGTCAGGAGAAAAGAAGCGGCTGGCAACTCCACATGTATTGGAGGAGGAGGCATGTGGTAGTCTGCAGCTCTCCCCAGATTGGCAGAGGGGGTGGAGCGGCAACCGTGAAGGCTCAGAAGAGTGGGGTAATTGGCCAGATACAATTGGGGAGAAAAAGGGGGGAAACAGTCACAAAAAACAAAAGAGAATTTTGAATAAGAGGTTATTTATAGAATAAGTTATTTGCAGAATAGTGTGGGCTTTATGCAGTGTCCATGTACAGAGGGTACGTTAAGGCAGATGGCTATATTGCACTGTTTGTATATGTGAGTGTGTGTGCATGTGTGTAGCTGTATGTTGTGTTATGGTGTGGAGAGAGGGTAAAAGGGGGTGGATGGAGGGCATTGTCAGGATCTATGGATGTCTGGGGGCTTGTTAGAAAGGCCTACTGCTGTAGGGAAGAAGCTGCATTTGTGGCACGAGGTTCGGGTTTTCATAGACCTTAGCCTCTTGCCAGAGAGGAGTGTTCTGAAGAGACCATGGCCTGGGTGGGAAGGGTCAATCATGATTTCCTGCTTGTCTCAGTGACCTTGAGGTGTACAGGTCCTGGAGGGATGGCAGGTTGCAGCCAATCACCCTTTCAACAGAGCAGATAATAACGCTGCAGTCTGCCCTTTGTCAGTCAGTCAAGTTGCATTTTATATAGCGCTTTTCCTTGGCAGTGGGAGCAGTGTACCAGACAGTGATGGAGGAGGTGAGGATGGACTCAATCAGAATCAGAATCAGTTTTATCTGGCCAAGTATGTGTAGGCCTACACATACAAGGAATTTGACTCCGGTTCCTCCATTGCTCACCATGTACTTCCACAGAATAGACATACAGCTAAAACAGACAACAAGGTAAACATAAACATTTAACTACTATGTACAGAAATAGTAGTTAAATGTCTATGTTTACCTTGTTATCTTTACGTCTCAGTGATCTTGAGGCATAGAGGTCCTGGAGGGATGACCGATTGCAGCCAATAACCCTCTCAGCAAAGCAAAGGATACGCTACAGTCTGCACTTGTCCTTGGCAGTGACAGCAGCATACCAGATCGTGATGGAGGAAGGGAGGGTGGACTCAATGATGGCAATGTAAATTGCACCATCATTGGCTTTGGCAGTTTGAACTTCTTCAGCTACTGCAGGAAGTGCTACCCCTTCTGTGCCTTCTTGGTGAGGGAGCTGTTCAGCTACCACTTGAGGTCCTGATTGATGATGGTGCCCAGGAAGCAGAAGGATTCCATAGTGTTAACTGGGGAGCCACACAGGGTGATGGGGTTGGTTGGGGCTGGATTCTTTCTGAAGTCTACAACCATCTCCACTGTCTTTAGAGTGTTGAGCTGCAAGTTGTGTTGGCCACACCAGGACACCAGATGGTCTATCTTCAACCTGTAGGCAGACTCATCCCCATCAGAGATGGGCCCAATGAGGGTGGTGTTGTCAGCAAACTTCAGCAGCTTAACTGACTGGTAACTGGAGGTAAAGCTATTTGTTTACAGGGAGAAGAGTAGAGGGGAAAGGACACAGCCTTGAGGGGAACCGGTGCTGATGGTCCGGGAGTCAGGTGTGTTTTCCCAGCTTCACATGCTGCTTGCTGTCAGATAGGAAGTCTGTAATTCACCTGCAAGTGGAGTCAGGCATGTGCATCTGGGAGAGCTTATGCTGCAGCCGATCCAGGAGGATGGTGTTGAAGGCAGAGCTGACATCCACAAACAGGATCCTGGTGTAGATTCCTGCAGCATCCAGGTGCTGGAGGATGAAGTGGAGCATCATGTTTACTGCATCGTCCACAGAACTGTTGAATCTGTATGCGAACTGCAGGGGTTACAGGAGAGTGGGTCATGATGGTTTTAAGGTGGGAAAGTACAAGGCACTCAAAAGACTTCATTACCACAGAGGTCAGGGTGACCGGTCTGTAGTCACTGAGTCCTGTGGTCCTTGGTTTTTTGGGGGATGATGGTGGAGGACTTGAAGCAGGCTGGTACATGACACGTCTCCAGTGAGGCATTAAAAATGTCTGTGAACACTGGAGACAGCTGATGGGCACAGTGCTTCAGGGTGGAGGGAGAGACAGACTCTGGTCCAGGTGCTTTGCGGGGGTTCTGTCTCTTGAATAGCCTGTTGTGGTAGGGGAGGTGGGGGGCCTCTAAGGTGGGCAATTGTGGAGAGGCCTGGGCCCCTGCTCAGGTGGGGGGAGGAGGAGCTGGTGGATGGCATTACAGGGGATGTTGTCAGGACTGTCCCATTGTCTTTCAAATCGTCAGTAGTACTCATTCAGATTGTTGGCCAGGTGCAAGTCGTTGGTGGAGTTGGGGGGGGGGGCTTTCGGTTAATACTAGGTGTTAAAGTCTAATACACTTTCAGCCCTTTTTCATCAGGCATACTTTTTGGATTTACAGTATACTGACCAAATTACATGTAACATGAAATATCACTTGTCCCAAATTACATATTACAAGGAGCATATGTAATATTAACCATTTTATGAATAAAAATCATTTTATATATTTTCAAAACAAAATTGTGGAAGAACAGACCTGTTTTACATTTAAAAAATATGACATATCTGTGTAAAATAATGTGTTTACAGTTCTATGATAGTATCTCTAATGACAAGAGGTGGACAAAATTTAAACACCATTGATATTTTATGGTTTTCAGAGACAAATAGGTTCCAGATTATCTTCAAAACCACACATTTCTGTGGCCCTGCCCTTTATTCACAAGGCCCGGCCTTGTCAATAAAGCGTTCCCTAAAACTGTCATTGTAATTGTGTGCTTTAAACGCAAATGCACATTTTGTTTTGAATTGCTGCTTTACATTTCTGAATCTTCCTGAAGAAATGTCTGTTCATTATGTACTTGCATGTTTCATCAGTAGAAATGACATGATTGATTTACCAAATACAAACAACCCTTTAAGCAGCTGAGTGGAGTTATTGTGGATAATGTGTACTTCAGCTTTAGACGCATCATTTTAGCAAGAAGGTACAAGAGGTATGGTCTCATGTGTTGACAACACGCAGTTCAACCCTAAAGCTTTATTTCTGTCATATGTTTGCCTTTAAACAGCTGATAACTGCAGGGCGAATGGCAGTAATTGAGTTTAAAACCAATGTCTAAAGTATAAATTTACTAAAACTGTCAATATTGTAAATGGAACTCACCTTTATTTTCTCAGGTGTGTATGCTGAGCAGGTATGCTATTTGAAAGTTACTCCTTGATTACCACATGAGGTTACGTAATAGTTAACATAGTTATTCTCAGATGTCGCTGCTGAAGAGCTCCATTGGAGAAACTGGAAGGGAAAGTTTTGCTCAGGGATGTCATTCTTTCGTTCTTTCATTCTTTCTTTCTTTTCTTCTTTCTGTCTTCCCTTTTATTTTTTCTTTCTTTCATTTTTTCTTTCTTTCTTATTTTCTTTCTTTCCTTTTCTTTTGTGTTTCTTTGTTTCTTTTGTTTCTTTTTTGTTTGTTTGTTTCCTTCCTTCTTTCTTTCTTTCCTTTTTCCTTTTGTTTGTTTGTTTGTTTCTTTTTTCTTTTGTGTTTCTTTTGTTTCTTTTTTGTTTCTTTCTTTCTTTCCTTCCTTCCTTCTTTCTTTCTTTCATTTATTTACAGATGGAGGATGGCACTATTCATTACTTCTGTCCACTAGAGCGTGGCTAGTTGTGTTTATATTTCATTAGTATTGTCCTGTGGGATAGATATTCAGAATTTCACTCCATGTTTACTTTACTTTTTTTTTTTAAATTTATTTCTGATTTTTCCCTGTTTCTCCCAATTTAGTGGCCAATCGATCCCTATTTTAATTCAAACAACCACCCTCGTACTGCGTCCATTTGCCAACTGCATCTCTCCGGCCGGCAGTCTCGAAGGAGACGCCTCGCCACTTTAGTGACAAGGCGACTCCAGGCCGAACCACTGTTTTTTCCGACACACCCAGAGACGCATTCATGTGACGAACACAAGCCGACTCCGCCCCCCTCCCAAAGACAGCATTGCCAATATTGCCGCTTCATCAAGTCCGGCCATAGTTGGATCTGACGAGACCGGGGCGCGAACCCCAATCCCCAGTGGGCAACTGCATCGACACAAAGCCGATGCTTAGACCGCTACACCACCGCGGACTACTTTACATATTTATTTTGACAAGTACTGCGTGTCTATTCTCAAACTGCCTGAATGATTCAAGAAAAACCAAAAGGTCCTCGTATTCCACTTTCCTCTTCGGTTTAGTTTCGACTAGAGAAATAGACCGTGTTGTATCTAGCTGTTTTTCATTGTGTGACATTGTGTGACTGTAAAGCCCTTTGAGACTGCATCATTTAGGACCATACAATTAAACTTCACTTAAGTATGGGTAAGACAAATTAAAGCAATTTGCAGTGTAAACAGCATAACACTTTGATGTGTAATATGTGTATGCAATATAAAGACTAAGAGAAGATGGGGTTAGAAAAAAGGGAAGTTTGGTGAATGTCGGTATTGCGCATTGCTCAAATGCAAACACACCATCTAAAAAGTACCTTTTTTGGAGAAAGTGTTTGGGCCACTTGCAACTGTTGACAAAGTTATTGCATGGTTATTGTTGAAATCCTTCAAACAGAAAATCATGGGCACCCAATGATGCAAGACTTACTGGAGCATTTTGCCATTCAGGACATGATGTGGTCATATCAATAATTTTGTTTGCAATTTTGGACACTTTGTATGGCATCATGTTAAAATAAAAAAAGTATTAATTTTCGCCACAGGTTGTATATTTATGCCTTCTTCAGCAGTGCGCAGGTGTTCTGTACCCAAACACAAAACTGAGCATTTTCCATTCATTTCTATACCCAAAAAAAAGAAGATACAAGTTAAATATTTTGAAAGGTATACATGCTATACTAATGGAGTATATTAAAGTTTTGGGAAGAATAGATAAACTACAACTAACAGCATCATGAGTGTGATAGCTTTGAGGAAATGTACCCTCTACTTTAGTTGTTTTGTTTTTTTTTTTGCAATATCTAATTATTTGTGTTCAGAAACCCAACTCAATGTGATTTTTTTTTAAATCACATTGAGTTGGGTTTCACCCCTCTCCTTACCTCCTCTTGCTCCTCCAGTGTGATAAATGTCTTGATGCATGCTCAAAAATCCAGTTAAGCAAATCAAAGAAAGTTGAATCAGTTCATCTGGACACAACGTTTACTGAGAGAAAGATGGATGATGAGGGATGAAACGTTTCTCTCAATAAACGTTGTGTCCAGATGAACTGATTCAACTTTATTTGACCAATGTGATGAACAAAATATGTAAGAATATTACTGTGGGGCATCCGGGTGGCGTGGCTGTCTATTCTGTTGCCTACAAACACGGGGATCGCCAGTTCGAATCCCGATGTTTCCTCTGGCTTGGTCGGGCATCCCTACAGACACAATTGGCCGTGTCTGCCAGTGGGTAGCCAGTTGTGGGTATGTGTCCTGGTCGCTGCACTAGTGGCTTCTCTGGTCGGTCGGTGCAGCTGTTCAAGGGGGAACTGGGGGGAACAGCATGATCCTCCCATGCGCTACATCCCCCTGGCACTGTCAGGTGAAAAGAAGCAGTTGGCGACTCCATATGTGTCAGAGGAGGCATGTGGTAGTCTGCAGCCCTCCCTGGATCAGCATAGGGGGAGGAGCATCGACCAGGACTGCTCGGAAGAGTGGGGTATTTGGCCGGATACAATTGGGGAGAAGGGGGGGGGAGTATTACTGTGGCGAATGGGGTACAGTCTCACCTGTCTTGAGTTATCCTAATTGGCTTGAGTCGGGTTTACACGTGGCTGCAACTCTCCTGTACGACTCACACCAGAGGCTGGGAAGAGGGATGAAGGCTGTGGGAATGTGGACTCACAAAGTTCTCTGTCACCGCGGAAAGACTTAAATAGAAGTCTGTTTTTAGTCTTTTGGCGTGTTTTTAATTGTAGTGTTTTCAATGTTATTGTTTAAATGGGCTGTTGCACCTTCATTTTGCATCGTTGTCTATGTCACTGTGCTGTGCAGCCCTGGCTGTGGTGCAGATTTGCCACAAATAAATCGCTCTCATCTCTCTGTCTCTATCTATCAAAAAAATGTCATTCAAGTGATATTCTAAAATTTACAGGAAAAACCACATCACTTTTCTTGACTTCTGATCTAATGGGAATTCTTCTTTTCTAGTCCCGGGAGCCCCTGGCACTGAGTGACCTGAAAGCAGAAGTGTCCCCGCGGATATCCGCTGAAGACTTAATTGACTTCTGTGAGTTGTCGTCAGGAGGACCAACCAAGAGGACCAGGGCCAGCAAACCCAAAATCGTAGCCATTGATATCCGCAATGGGGATGAGTATCCTTATGAAATCAATAAAGCAACGTCATGTTTGATTTACCTTTTTTCAAAGTTATTTTGTTATAATATTGATGATTTAAGAATTTTTTTAAACATTTTGGCTATGGCTGAGATCATAGCTAAGATCATACACTGCTTGAAGCCTAAGATGAACCTAAGATGAGCTTTTCTGTCCAGTGTCATGAAGAGTATATGCTTACCAAGAGGTGAAATGCTGTCTTGCCGACATCTCAATAGCTGTTCTATCCTCTCTTACAGTGTTATGATCTGACGTTAAATGTTTTTTGTGATTGTGAAACACTGCCTGAGTGTTTTTCTATGCTTGTCTAGCTCAGCTTAAACATACACAAAGTGGGGTTTATTTTCACATCAGCAATTTGGCACAAGCTTCCAGTTGTCATTCACAAGTGAACTTTTCTTCGACTTGTTTGGACTCTGCAGTTTAACACGACAATCATGCTTCATTTTAGTTGCTTTTTTGTGTGTCTCGTGTAAGGAGGGACGGCTGTGAGGGTTGTAAGAGAAGGGGCTTCTACATTTTACTGTTATGTGGTCTGACTCACATTACCAAAGTGAGAGGATAAACACAACGAGGTATAATGGCACCAATTTAAGGTCTTTCAATTTGACTGAGTCCTCCACCGCTCAAGACTGATTGAGCAGCATAGCGGTACATTCAGTGTAGCAATTAAGGAGTCTGTGACATTCATAAGCTGTTTGTGTCTGAATTTCTATTACTCAGAACACCTTTAACAAGGTTGAAATAAAACTGCAGCAATAGTAGGGCATCTGGGTAGTGTGGCGGTCTATTCTGTTGCCTACCAACATGAGGATCGCCAGTTCGAATCCCCGTGTTACCTCCAGATTGGTCAGGCATTCCTATAGACACAATTGGCCATGTCTGCGGATGGGAAGCTGGATGTGGGTATGTGTCCTGGTCGCTGCACTAGCTCCTCCTCTGGTCGGTCGGGGCGCCTGTTCGGGGGGGAGGGGGAACTGAACTAGGGGGAATAGCGTGATCCTCCCACATGCTACATCCGCCTGGTGAAACTCCTCACTGTCAGGTGAAAAGAAGCGGCTGGTGATTCCATATGTATCAAGGGAGACATGTGGTAGTCTGCAACCTTCCCCGGCTTGGCAGAGGGGGTGGAGCAGCGACCGGGATGGCTTGGAAGAGTGGGGTAATTGGCCGCAGTACAATTAGGGAGAAAAGGGGGGGGGGTCCAAAAAAACAAAAAAGAAACCTGCAGCAATAGTGTGTACATACACACAAACACACAGACGGAAGCAAGGGGAATTTCTCTCTTCATCCCTCAGTGCCCCCTTTGACTCTGATGTTTTGCCCTTGGTCATGATCAGGTGCCAGCGCATTGCATGGCTCTGAGAATGAATCCCGGCCATGGAGAAAGAAACAGCCTAGAAAATGAAAGATTTTATACCAATCAAAGGCGAGTGGGGGGGGGGGGGGTTGATGATCTACTCTGGTCACGCACTGGCAGACTGTGGACCATTCTCAGAGGGTTTCAGCCTGGCTCTCCGTACCAGCCTAGGCTCCCTACCAAAGGCCTCAATCCAACGGACAAGGGCAATGAGCTCCGGGTATGAGGAAGGACTTGAGGAGAATGCATTCTGCAGGTGTTTGGCTGAAATAGTTTACTTTGCCCTTTGTTGCCCTTTTAGTTTTGTGCATTTTAACCTATGATTTCCATCTTGTCCAATAGTTTGTTGTTGTTCCTCTTAATGACATAGAATCTCACCTGATGGCTAAACTTGCATTACTTCACACACACAGTTTTTCAGCAATATCTTAATTGAAGAACCTGGTTGATATTGCTACAGAGCATTGGAGTGACCACACTAAAAAAAAAGAAAAGCCTTAACAGGATATACGGTGGCTTCAGAAACTGTTCACTTTTTCCACAATTTTTTTGTGTTGTATTCATTGAAAATTGAAATTTTTTTACCATCAGTCTACACACAATACCTCAAAATGACAAAGTGAAAACTTGTTTTATCTCTTAAACTGCAAATTTGTATAGTCAATTGGTTAGTTGTGGTTTAGTTGAGTAAACAAACACAAACAACAAACACATTGACATATTTGGCAATGTGTTTGTTGTCTCTACAGTGGCAGCGCAGTGGCGCAGGGGTTGGCGCTGTTGCCTCACAGCAAGAAGGTCCTAGGTTCGAACCCCGGGGTTGTCCAACCTTTTGGGGGGGGGGTCATCCCAGGTCCTTTCTGTCTGGAGTTTGCATGTTCTCCCCGTGTCTGCATCTGCATGGACATGCTCCGGTTTCCCCCACCACAAAAAGACATGCATGTTAGGGTTAATACTCCTGTCTGTCCCCCTGACCAAGGCATGGCAAGATGAACTGGAGTTGGTCCCCAGGCGCTGCACGGCGGCTGCCCACTGCTCCTAGCTACACAGCTAGGATGAGTTAAATGCAGAGGAAGAATTTCCCCACGGGGATCAATAAAGTAGTAAATAAAAATATTTGAACGATTGTCATATGCATCGCGTAACAGTATTTATAGCTTGCGCTAATTTGCAATATCCAAGCCAAGATGGGTGTTTCTAACCAGCTTGACATAAAACGCATAAAATACAAAAATATGAAATAAGGAAATAAATGTGTATCTATGTGTATAATGTTTACATGTAGGCGGCACGGTGGCGCAGTGGTTAGCGCATTCACCTTACAGAAGGTCCTGGGTTCAAGCCCCGGGGTAGTCCAACCTTGGAGGTCGTCCCGGGTCATCCTGTGTGGAGTTTGCATGTTCTCCCCGTGTCTGTGTGGGTTTCCTCCGGGGGCTCTGGTTTCCTCCCACAGTCCAAAGACATGTAGGTCAGGTGAATCAGCCATACTGAATTGTCCCTAGGTATGAGTGTGTGTGTGTGTGTGTGTGTGTGTGTGTGTGTGTGTGTGTGTGTGTGTGTGTGTGTGTGTGTGTGTGTGTGTCTGTCAGCGCTGTGTGATAGTCTGGCGACCTGTCCGGGGTGTCTCCCCGCCTGCTGCCCAATGACTGCTGGGATAGGCTCCAACATCCCCGCGACCCTGAGAGCAGGATAAGCGGTTTGGAAAATAGATGGATGTTTACATGTATATAATTTGCACTAGAGTTAAATTGAAAGTATGGCAACAAGTTGCTACAATGTTTGCCAGTAATGTTTTCTTGTCACCTCTAATAGAGAATTCATGTTCCCTTGATGTAAAACATGCACATGTAATTCGATGGTCCAAAGAGTATGTATGTTGTCAGAATGCCGTCAAACTACTGCACTAGTATATGCTGACCAATAAGGTGTGTGTGAGTGTGTGTGTGTGTGTGTTTGTGTGTGTGCGCGCGCGTGTGCGTGCGTGCGTGCGTGCGTGCGCACACGCTCTCCAGATTTTTTTCCCCAGGAGCTACCTCAAAAAAAAAACTACTGCTGAGGAAGAACCAAATTGCGCAAATGATAAAAAAATAACACAAGGCATCCAGGTAGCATAGCGGTCTATTCCGTTGCCTACCAACACAGGGATCGCCATTTCGAATCCCCGTGTTACCTCCAGCTTCGTTGGGCGTCCCTACAAACACAATTGGCCATGTCTGTGGGTGAGAAGCCGGATGTGGGTGTGTGTCCTGGTCACTGCACTAGCGCCTCCTGTGGTCGGTCGGGGCGCCTGTTGGGGGGGGACTGGGGGGAATAGCGTGATCCTCCCATGCGCTATGTCCCCCTGACAAAACTCCTCACTGTCAGGTGAAAAGAAGCGGCTGGCGACTCCACTTGTATCAGAATAGGCAGGTGGTAGTCTGCAGCCCTCCCCAGATCGGCGGGGGGGCAGTGACTGGGGTGACTTGGAAGAGTGGGGTAACTGGCAATTTTACAACTGGGGAGAAAAAGGGGGGTGGAAATCCCATTGTACCACCATTTAAATATATAAGACTGCAGTGTCATTCCACACATTCACCAAACTCACATTGCTATACAAGAGCAGATAAACTAAACTGTCTTGTTGTCTTAAAGAGTGAAAGTAATTAGAACATCATTAAGTTATCACTGCCTCTGAAACTGTGGCCAGCGAACAGCTGTCACTCTACAGTAGTTTATGATTTTAATTTAATCCTAAATTTGTGCCTTGCTAACAATGTCACTGAATGAGTTTGCTTTGTTTTTCCAACTGATATGAGTGGCATGGTCACAGACAAACACAATGCCATCATCAAGTTGAGGTCATTTGCTTGGCTATACTGCACACTTCATTGCATCTCTCTGAACCATTACATTTACGTAATCTTACTTAATCCAAATCAACGCCTGAGTGTGTGTACAAGCCTGTTTCATGCTTGTACCATCTCATAGAGAATTTACTTGACTAACTGGATTATTTTGCTCCTTATTTGTTGAGCACTATCCCTGCCGCTGAGTGTTTCTTTTAACAAAGTTATATATATATATATATATATATATATATATATATACATACATACATATATACATATATACATATATATATATATCATCAGCTGCTAATGTGGTGAGTGCACGACACACGAAACAGGCCTGTACTGCAATGCATTAAAACTTTTTTTCCCGTATCTGTGTTGATATTCCGCTCCTCATTAGTTGAGCACTTATAACACCATTAACGGTTTCAAAAAAAACCCCGCTATATATATATATATAAAATCCAGTGGTTCAAGTAAATTCTTTATGAGATGGGATGGTACAAGCCTGTTTCATGCCATAAGCACTTGAATCACTGGATTATTTTGCTTCTGATTTGTTGAGCACTTTTCCTATCATTGAGTGTTTCTTTTAACAAAGTTTATATATATATAAATATGTACATTTTTCATTTTTATTTTTAGTAGTTTTATTGACAGCTGATGATTGCTTATAGCATGAAACAGGCTTGTACTGTTTCATAGAGAATTTACTTGACTAACTGGATTTTATATATATAAATGAAAGAAGTAGAGATTGTTTTGGTAAAACAATGTCCTACAAATGTTTAACATTACTTAATACGCCATTCACTATTCAATGATGTAATTTGTATTTCATTTCATCCTTCTATCCGTTCTCTTTTTCTTCTATCAGTAGATATCATCGTATTTTAGTGCACTTGCCATAACTCTAGACTGTGCCTGCCAAGTAAACAGAGTATGCAGGAGTGTTAGATTTGATTAAGATATTCACTTGACCTCCATTAACCTTGTCATCAAGCATATCTCAAATTAGGCAGGTCTTTATTTAATTTTATTATGTACCTTTGTGGCTCGGGCCAAGTTTGAGGCACTTGTTGGAAAGGTAGCTTATCTGTGTCTGTGTGCATGTGTGCACACACATCTATGTTAATGTTTAACATAAAAAAGAGCCACCATCATACCTAAGTCTTTTAGATTAAAAATTGAATGTTCACCTGGTTGTCAGATTCAGTGTCATATTAATCAATCTTGGATGGTACTTCAGAATATTGCTGTTGTATTTACTGGATTTTTTTCTATTTTATTCAAGATGGATAGTTGTTTTTGTTGTTGTTGACGTGCTCCATCTAATGCTGACTTCAGTGTTTCCAAACTGCTGATGTCAGTGGAATAGAGATTGTTTGTCGGCGGCTAAAGATGCATTAATCATCGAGCATTATCTATTAGAATACAGAGTTTTGGAATTCTCCGAGCCTTAATCCTTACTCCTTTTACACCTGAAAGACAGAGGCTATTCAAGTTGACCCACAATAATAAAAGAGGATTTGTCCACTCATAGGATTTTAAAATCTGTCTGAATTCGCTTGGATCAGAGGTACCTAAGTCACTGTTATGGGTCTGTGTGGTCACAAAAACAAGATTAAATCACAGTCTTCTTGGGGAAGTCCAGCTTTGTCCTGGTACAAGGCATGGCATGTGGTTGAACTGATTCGATAAGGACTGGTAAATCTGAGAGTGGGACTTGTCAGTAAATGGATTATACTGTGCATTATGAACCAGAGAAAAAATTCTCCTGTCACCTGAAATTATTAAGTTAAATTTATTATTAATTAATTATTATAATGAAAAGCATGAATTTGCTGGGTAATAGAGCTTAGCCTGACTTGTTTTAAAACGTGTAGCTTCTTGCTCAGAAACACAAGCTCTCTTTTCTTATTCGAGTCTCCAATATTCCTTGTGCTCTTGCTTCTGCTGTTTCCCCAGCACATTCTGGCCTTTTGCTTGCTTTCCTTATACCTTGTTCAATTGCCTTCATCTCTTTTCATTTTTTTTTCTATGCACTGATTTCTCTCACTCACTTTTCTCCAGTCTGTCCTCCGAAGTTTGAGTTGCACTGATGCTTCTCTCCCTTTTCCATTCCCTAACAGTTCGACAAGCACACTAATGAGTGTCGCACTGAAATGATCCAAAATGTTTTCCCAGTTTATTTTATGCATCATGTGTACCGATATGAAAGCACTGAGATATCCTTGTTCATTAGTAATTCAAACTTTTCATGATTCAACTAATCTTTATAGAAAGCTCTTCATAGGGCGTCTGGGTAGCGTAGCAATCTATTCCATTGCCTACCAATATGGGGATCGCCAGTTCGAATCCCTGTGTTACTTCTGGCTTGGTTGGGCATCCCCACAGACACAATTGGCCGTGTCTGCGGTTCGGAAGCCGGATGCGGGTATGTGTCCTGGTCGTTGCACTAGCGCCTCCTCTGGTCAGTCGAGGGGGGGGGCTGGGGGGAATAGTGTGATCCTCCCACTCGCTACATCCCCTTGGCGAAACTCCTCACTGTCAGGTGAAAAGAAGCGGCTGGCGACTCCACAGGTATCAGAGGAGACGTAGTATTCAGCAGCCCTCCCTGGATCGGCAGAGGCGGTGGAGCAGCGACCGGGATGGCTGGGAAGAGTGGGTGATTGGCCGGATGAAATCGGGGAGAAAAAAAAGGGGGGGGGTAGAAAGCTCTTCATAATGTTAAATCAGACAAAGGTAATGTTGATAGATGCTTAACAATGGTTCAACATCCCTGAATTGGGCAGTGCTTTATCTGTTTTCATTTAGATTTTTTATTGTGTCTGGATGAAGGAAGGGGCAGTAGAGGCTCGCCTGCTCTTATAGTCACAGCTACAAGTGTTTTAATGTGAACAGGGGCTATGTATGACAATATATGCCAACACTTTTAGACATGTATGATTCATTAATAATAATAATGCATTTTATTTATGGGCACCTTTATTAGCACTCAAGGACACCTTACAAAACACAGTTAAAACAAGCAGCACTGTATCAGTCATCATAAAAACAAAGCAGGGGTATACAATAATAAGTTAATACAACAGATAGGTATACAATTATAATATGTGCAAAACTCAATGTGGGTGTAACCTTAAAAGTCGGGATCAAACCAAATATGCTAGTTTGAAAAGGTGTGTTTTGAGATGGGATTTGAAGGAGGAAAGACAGTCAATTTTGCGATGTCTTGTGGGAGAGAGTTCCAGAGGTGGAGGGCAGAATGACTGATGGCTCTTGAGCTCATGGTTGTCAAGCAGGCAGATGCTGTAGTGAGTTGGAGAGCAGAAAAGGATCTGAGAGTATGGGAGGGTGTGTGGATATGAAGGAGTGTGGAAAGATACAAGGGTGCTAGTTTATTAAGGGCCTTAAAGGTGAGAAGCAGAATCTTGAACTCAATACAGTATTTAACAGGGAGCCAATGAAGTTGCTGAAGAACAGGAGTGATATGATCTGTGGAAGGAATTCTGGCGATGATATGGGCAGCTGAATTCTGGACCAACTGATGTTTATAAAGACACTTGAGAGGAAGACCAAAGAGGATGTAATTGGCAGTAGTATCAATAGTCAATACAGGATGTATGGCAATGCTGTTAGGTATAGGTGATGGATGAATATGATTAATATTGCGTAGGTGGAAGTATGCAGGCTGAGTAACATTGTTCATGTGTGCTTCAAATGATAATGTGCTGTCCAAGATGACACACAGACTCTTAACTTGGGGGCAAGGAGGAACTATAAAATTGTCAATAGTCAGAGAAAAACTATCAAGTTTAACCAAAGTAGATTTAGTATCTATGAGGAGTGTTAAAAAAGGCCAACTTTTCTCATTCTATCTTTCATTTACATTAATCAATTTCATATTAGTTATCACAGCTGTCAGTCAACTACTGTGGTTATCCACTCAAGTTACTGTATACTGTATGTGGTGAAGAAGCTCAACTATAAAGTTCTGAACTTCAACTCCATGTCTCTGTCTCTTATTAGATGCTCTGCAGCATGTTTGAATCCTGTAATCAGCTATAGTTATAATAACGGGTGAGGGCTACATCAGCCAACTGTTTAAACAGGTGAGAGCTTCCAAAAGGCCTCAGTTTTATCACTTAAGTTTGAGGAAGTTGTATGAGAACATTGGTATAATTTCTAGTAAGCAGTCAGGGAAGTGGGCAGAAGCATGTAAGTAGGCTTGGTGGATAGATAGAGCTGGGTGTCATCCATGTACCAGTGAAATTGTATGCCTAATTTCCTGAAAATGTGGCCAAGAGGTAAAAGGTAAACAATAAATAGGAGGGGGGCCAAAACAGAGCCCTGGGGAACGCTGGTAGTAACAGGAAAGGACTGTGAGCTCAAATTTTTAAGTTGAACAGACTGGTTGCAGCCAGAGAGATATGACAGCATCAAAACCCCCAAATTGTATGCGGAGGACTTTTTTATGCCCATAAAAAGAAAAGAGCTTTAATTTACTGTTGCCGTTGTCAGTTATGAAAGCTTTAAGTGCCGGGCAGGTGCCACTAAGTGGATTTAATCAAGGCCCACCGATGTGTGGATATTCCCTGATGCCCACGAACCAGCCCCCAGCTATGAGTTAAGTAGTGCCACTGCCTAGTGGATACCTCAGGGGAGGAATAGGCTATTAGAGTAAACCCCTACAGAAAATCAACGTCTACAGTGCTATTGTTTTTTGTTTTTCTTGCCCTTTTGTATCTGTATAAGTCAGAGAGTACTGCTGGTGTCATGTGTGGCTGCTGCTTCACCCTCTCGTAGCCCCCCCCCATCCATCCCTGTATGTCTGTGTTATGTTTATCTGTTGACTTGTTTCACCGCTGTTTATTGTAAAGCGATTTTGAGTGTTAGAAAAGCGCTATATAAGTTTGATTTATTATTATTATTATTATTATTGTTATTACCTATTATTATTACCTTATATAACATTTAGAAATTTACCCAGATATTTGAGATTGTTTTATTTAGTCGATGCTGATAATGTTTCAGGATTGAAGGCTTAACAGGCCGTGGCCCTTAACCCCACTGTGTCCAGCTTCAACAGAGGTCATATCACTGGCAGCATCAACATTCCCTATAGCACTGTGTTTGGTCCTGACGGTGAAGTGGTGCAATGTCCTGCAGCTGGAGCCCTCCAAAACTACAAAGGATGTGTCATTGTAGTCATCAGCCATGCCATGAAGAGTGCCACTGCGGTGAGAATGCAACACACACATGTAATTCTGAATCCTCAGTGTAGTTGAGGGTCGAAGAGCATTGCTATGGTATTTGTTACTTCAGTTTTATATGAACACATACAGTAGGCACCCAGGTAACACCACAATTCTTTGTTTTTTCTTGGTCTTGTTCTCTGTCTTGTGTTTGCTTACCCTCATTACATAAAGAAGAAGGAATATGTTGTTTTATACCAAAATGGTAGCTTGAAAGCAATATGTGAATGAATAACAAGTTGTTTGCAGCTGCCAGTTCAAGAAACATGACTGAGTCTGGTGAGCAGGCCCCAATTGATGTCATTCATCTTATTCCCTTGGCAATAAAAAAAGTACAGATGATATGGATTTTTTAGATAAATAGATAGATATGTATATAGATTAACAGATAGATGGATAGATTTACAGATATGATACATAATTCATGTAGTTGGATACTCACATTGTTTGGTAGAGATAAAAGTTAATTTGAAAAATAGTTTTCCTTTTTTATGAAGTGTTGAGTTGGGCTGTTAAATAGCTGTATATAAAATATGGTATTTATGATGATAGCTGAGGGACATCACGAAGTGGAAATATACTGTTCAGCGTATTTTGATGCTGTAAAGAAACATATGGATTATTTAATGGGTCTGAAGCCTTTTCATATGTGTGGCAGAATTTTTTACTTGTCATAAGGACTATAGTTTTTGCTCTGACCACCAGTTAAGAAGAGTATTTATGTATAAAGGTCAACCTCATCCTGTGTTATTTGTTTATTATTGTTAGTACGTTTGTTTGATATGTTGTTTTTTTTTTGCAGTTCTCATGATTTTATTATTCATTCGTTATTTTTCAAAAGTTTGTTTTACTTGTCAAAAAGGATGTCATTATACCAGAGTATACTATAAGTAGGGTGAAATCATCCTTAACGAGTAACAGTCAAAATGCTATAGTCAAGTTATCTTTTCTTCCATAGGAGAGTAAATGATAAGAATGACAGGTGTAGAGAGAGGGACACCGTGGCTGGGGCTCAGCACTGCCACATAGCATCTCAAATGTCATCAGGCAGAGTTGAGCACCGCCACATCTTACATCAACAGTTAATGCATTCACACATTTTTTAGTCTGCCTTTATTGTTAAAAAAAATACATGTATCACATGCTGGCCATTCAAATAAATAACGATTCATGAGTTTTCGAATTTGAAATGATGTCACGTCGTTACTTTCCTGGGTTGTAAGAGTAGGATGGTGTCACACATTACGTGCATCCATGTGACAGACAGAGAGCCATCAGACAGGAGTGAGTATACCACGCAGTTCATCTGATATTTCCACTACTGAACAATGTCTGCTCTATCAACTTGATATTTTAACAAACTGCTATAAAATTTATTAACTACAAACCAGCAACTATGGTCATTCATTATCATCAAGTTTGTTAGTTTTAAATCAAGGCAAACTCATCATATCTTCAGGCAGCCAAGTAATTTATTTTAGCTAGCTAGGTATGGCAGTAATATCAGCAGCCAGGACCATTTTGCTAGGCTTAAATTTGTGACTGTAAATTAATAATAATAATATGAACCATCCCGTTAATCAAGTTGAGCTCAAGGCCAGTATGTGGCGTCCCACTCAGGCAATATAGACAATTTTTCCTCTCCTTTTTTGTGGTCAAAATTGTACAGGATCATGGAGATAAGACAGGGTGGCGTTAAGAGGAGAAAATTAACTGATTTTTTTTCAAAGGTAAGGTGTGACGTAAGTTAGATGTCAAAAGAAAGCCATGGGCTATCAAAAGTATTAAGGAATAGTGTAACAGCTTGTTTTGGTGACTGCAACCCAAGATAATTTGATCAGGGTTCACTCTGCCATGGTTAGGCCTATTTAGTTCAGGATGTTCAATCTGATGTCTGCTATATCCCCAGCTCTAATGATCCCACTTCAGTTCAATGTGCTTGAGCCCCCTTTGACACACACAAGTTGTTGTTGCTGTAAAATTTATAGAGTTTTATATTTTGTAAGGTTGAGTCATCCAACCAAGCATTAAAGAGTCATCATGAGAATGAGAAACTGAGAGTGCAGCAGGACAGAGAAGAACAGCACAGAAATGAGCCACACAGTTCAGCAGAAGCAGGTGGGGCAGCACACACAGCAGAGGGGAATCATCCAGGAGCACAAAGTGGCGTAGAACAGAGTGGAGCAGAGCAGAGTGCAGCGCTACAGAACAGAACAGTACAAGGCCAGTCAGGGCAAAATGGTGAAGGACAACAGGACTGCAGAGCAGTTAGTGGGCTTATACCAGACTGTTGAAGTGATGCTCAATTTGAATATTTCAAAAAAACTTCATTTTTTGTAGTTAATGACAAAAAACATGTCATTTTGGGTCCATAGAACAGCAAAACTAAGATATTAATTCTCTAGTGAGCGGCAGAATTGTAGAGTTGGCCCATATGGCAACAGTAGGGAGAAGCAAATGAAATTGCTGAGGAAGAAAATACAAGAAAGAACACAGCGTCTCACAGAGCCTTAAACTGGCAGAAGAAATATTCGAAAAACAGGGTGAAAAAGCTTTGGAATCAAGCTTTTACAAAACACCAGAAGAGCTTCTAGCCTCAACTCAGCACATCTTCAGAACAGTGTATGTCGCTAAAAATAATAGACCATATACTGATCATCCTGGACTAACAGAACTACAGAGGTCAAATGGTGTAAATGTGGGACGAGTACCTCACACAAATGTCTCATGTACAGAAATCATACTTTTCGTACCTACAGAAATGAGGTAGGCATTACTTGCAAGTATTAGATCTACTTGACTCAAGGTCACTGTTATTGCGGATGAAAGCACCTCTAAGTAAAACATCTTGCATATTGTTAGGGAGTTGTTCCTTATCCGATGAGAGGGTCTAAGGACAGGATGTTGTGTTGCTGTTAAGCCCACTGAGGCAAATTTGTAATTTGTGATATTGGGCTATACAAATAAAATTGATTTGATTTGATTTGATTGTTTACCTCAGAACATCAGTTAAAGGCTCAGAACACTGACCTTTTTCTTTTTCTTAGATCCTTATTGAGCTCAAGAATACCATCGCAGTAGGAATTACTGATAGACTGCTGAACTGTCTGTTGAGATACAGCCTTGATGATGTCTTTCTTAAAGAATGTCTGGTTGGATTTTGTTCAGATGGTGCCCCTGTAATGTTAGGCAGAAAGGCAGGGCGGGGGTGTACTCAAACCTGAAACGTAAATTTCCAAATCTCATAGGCTGGCATTGCCTTGAACACAGGTTTGAGCTTTCTGTTGGGGATGCAGTGAAGTGCTGCACAGAGACCAACCACTTTACTATTTTTCTTTTTTTATTCCTGCTAGGTGGATTGCCTGGAGGGGATTATGAGTTTGGTCACGCACGTGTGTGTGTGTGTGTGTGTGTGTGTGTGTGTGTGTGTGTGTGTGTGTGTGTGTGTGTGTGTGTGTGTGTGTGTGTGTGTGTGTGTGTGTCCACCACAGCTAATCTTGCAAAGTACTGGACCTATCAGCCTACATTTTTTTGTGCACAGTTATGACTGTATGATGAAGAATCTCTTGTGGTTGTTATGATTCAAAACCTTTGAAAAATGTTTGTTCTTGCTATCGCTGCTCCCTCTTATCATTCACTCTGTCGCTGCTCTCTGTTGCTGCCCGATCTAAGTCAACCGTACGTATGCATATGCAACTCACATACTATGTGGTTGACTCGGATCAGGCAGCGACGTGATCAAAAGTTATTAAAAGAATGTTGATAATCCAAAAAATGCAAACTTTATCAAGGAACAAATTACTCAAGGTTGCAGTCAAAACAGGAAGTGTCTGAGTCAACCGTAGATGTGTCACACATGCGCAAGCATGAATCGTTTACCCAGCTTTATTGTGTTATCAAAATAAAGACAGGGTTAAGGTCAGGCCAAAATGGTTGCATAGCAAACCTTTTCTTTCTGGAAAGTGCAAGTTCATTTTAGACTTTGTTGCATTCGTGCGGGGGTCCACTCAGGAGGCTGCACATCCACAGACTGATGGGCAAAATGTTTTTATTAAATAGATTTTTTTTTAGCTTGAGCACTGCATATTAAAAACTTTTTTTTCCATATTTCCCATTCAATTGACTTGGCTACTGCACAAAAGACTTATAATGGCAGGTAAAACACTGGTTTTTCTGTCTGTGTGTGTGTATCTGTCTGCTGCTAATCTTGCATACTACTGGGCCTGTCAGCCTAATGGTTTTTATGGTCAAGGAGCTCATGGTTGCAGGGATTCAACATTTTTTGAATAACATGTTTTATACTGCAATTGAGTGCTAACTCCTCAGCTGATTTTTTGCCTAAGTCTGAGCACCTGAAAAGGGGAGAGTCGTAGGCAGTGCCTCCCTTCTCCCGGTAGGTGACAAAAGGGGTGGTTTGTCGCCAAGTCCGAGCACCAGAGAAGGGCAGATATGCCTGGCGGGGATCTGCACTCTACTGAGTGCACTCTTTTAGGTAGACAAGTTAGTATATTGTCTGTACAATCAGTCACCAACAAACTTGAGGGAGCTTGATGCCGCAGCCTCTGAAGTAGGTGTCTACCTGAGATGGATTAGACATGTCTTGGGGATAAAGTGGGTTGCCTCGTCCTATAGAACAGGGAATGCTGTTTGGACAATGTATAGTGCAGTGTACAAGCACCTCACTGCTGAAAATGAAGATGTAGAAAGAAATTCAAATGAGAGATGTATGTATGAAGGTCTAGCAGCAAAGTTGAGCGGAGATGCTTTTGGGCAAAACTTGGCTCTTATGATGGATTGTCGTGAGGAGCTTAAAGATGTTTTGATCTCTGCAGACCAGAGACATCAGTCTCACAGTCAATCAATTTGATAAAAAAGCAGATAGATTTATTCTCTGCCATGAGAGATAGTCCAGATAGTGGTCCATACTACAAAGCTTCATGTGAGGCTATTCAGAGAGGTTCCATTAATGATTTGCCTTTACAGAAGGACAACAGACAAAAGGTTATTGATCCCAGCAAGTTTTATGATGCATTATGCATAAGCATGACAAGTAGTGTGATCAAATATGAGGGAAGAATCACTCTTCACAAAGTGAATGTGTTGGATCAAAGCCCATTGCCAAGCCCACTACCATTACTGTGTGGTGAAGAGAAAGCTGGATAACTTTGCAGTCAGTTAAAGATAGGGTTCTCTGGAGTCAAACAGAGCTACAGAGATTTCAAAGAAAACCCACATATGCCAGTACATCGAGCCCTGATGAAACTCAAACATGCAATGGAAATGATTACTGTTAGCAGAGCAGGATGTGAAACAGGTTTTTCAGAAATGAATAATGTTTTCACACCATTTGCACACAACTCAGAATTGAAAATACATCAGCTCTTATGCTCGTCAAAATGGTTGTCCCTCCTCTTGAGTCGTGGACCCCGGTAAAATATGTGAAAAAGTGGGTACTCACCAGAAGGTCTGCTGACCATTTAGCATGTAGAAAACGGTGTCTTATCACACAGGGTTCAACATATCAGCCTATTTGGGATCTGATAAACTAAGAGTATATCTCAATGTGTTGTCACCTAGTAACCAGCGTTAGCCTATGTGGCATTCTGTAGGACGAATTTAACCACATTTCCAGAAGGCGAAGCATTCAGTCATTCATCTTCAGCCGCTTCTCCAGGGTAGGGTCGCGGTGGCAGCAAGCTAAGTAGGGCACTCCAGACACCCCTCTCCCCAGCAATGCCCTCCAGTTCCTCCTGGGGGATCCCAAGGTGTTCCCAGGCCAGATTGGATATGTAGTCCCTCCAGTGAGTTCTGGGTCTACCCCGGGGTCTCCTCCCAGTTGGCCGTGCCCGGTAAACCATGGTTGTAAGCCTTCTCCAAGTCCACAAAACACATGTGGACTGGCTGGTCAAACTGCCATGCCCCATTCAGCACTTCCGCAAAAGTAAAGAGTTGGTCCGTCGTTCCACGGTCAGGACAGAATCCACATTGTTCCTCCTGGAGCCGGGGTTCGACAATCAGTCAGAGCCTCCTTTCCAGCACCCTAGAGTACACTTTCCCAGGAAGGCTGAACAATGTGTTGCCCTGATAATGTGGAGCACACCCTCCAGTCAGAGGGTGAAGGTGAAACATATTTTCTCTAAGTGTACATGGAAAAAAAGGTTTTATACTACATTGTTTGTTTAACATTGTGGATGTAGGGTGAATACAATTGTGGTTGTAATAGTGGTAAACATTGTTAGTAGGTGAGATCATTGTAATCCTTTGAGGTAATCCAAATTGTTATGTAGTGTATTTTTTTTGGTATTTTGTATTGTGTTATTCAGAATTCAGGGTTGAGATGGTCTAACTTTACTAACAGAAAATATTGACACACTTCACTAAATGTGAAATCAAAGGAAAGAGTCAAATTTGCAGCGTTGGGAATACATTCTTTCGAAGAACTGAGAGATAAACTATTTTAAGTTATCTTGGTTGGATAAGGTGAGCGCTCTCAAAAATCAAACTTTATGAGTTATGAAACAGGGCATTGAACTGTGGCTTAGAATTGTGTTTTGTCAAGAATACTTAACTCTAAATGTCCTTGTGCTATTTATAAAGCGGCACTAAACACCACTGTCACTGCTGCCGTCAAACATGCACATTCATACCAACCCTGAAACTGGTCATTGGTTTCGGGTTGTTATGCAACTGTATTGATTGTACTGTATTGTTTATAAGGGTGGGGATACCTGCAGTCAGTTTAGACTGAAGATGTCACTTAGTTGAGTGATGAAACGTACTATCTGTCAACGTTGTATCCAGAGGAACGGATTCAACCTTGTATGGTTTTCATACCTGAATTATTGAGCATGCATCAAGGCATCATGCCAACCCTGCTCAATCAGGGCCCCACCACATAACAAATCCCAATTTAACCCCTGCATACCACACAGGTCCTGAGCCAGATTTGAACCCAGGTTATTGCAAATAGGGCTGAGGCTGAGGCCATTTAGTGCATGTAAACTGGTTTAGTCATCAGGTCAATTCCTGTCTGTGCTCCTGACTGAGGCATGGTAAAAGAACTGAAATTGGTCCCCAGGTAATGCACAGTGGCTGCCCACTGCTCTGCTCCCAGCTACATGGCCAGGATGGGTTAAATGCAGAAGATGAATTTTCTCATGGGGATTAAAGTATATCTATCTATCTAAAGGATGATGATTGGCTGTAATTTCCAATCAGAAAATGCAAATTTGATACTAGCTTGATGCAATTGCCAGAAGTATGTGAGCATTTCTTGGTTGTATCACTGACTGTATTTGAGTAATGAGAGTTAGTCAGAAGGCCACACAGTGGTTTAGTGGTTAGCACTGAACAACACAACATTTCCACACAACAAAAGGGTCCTCAGCCCTCATTTTTTATGACGGTCCATTAGTCCCTACGTATGGACTTTGCGCATTTCCTGCATGTTGACTTGGTTTCCTCTGGGTAATGTAGTTTGTCAGTTGAAGTGGACACTAATGTGCCGGCAGATATGAATGGTTTATTTGAGATTTGAATGTGAGTTCAGTTGTTGTCCAGCTTGTTCAGAGTGTCCTCCTCCTGGCTTATGCCAAATGCCTGGTAGGACATGCTCCAGCCCCTGCAGCCCTGGTTAAGATTAAACAAAGACACAGACAATAGATGAGTTATGAACAAATCAGACTGACAGACCGCTAGATAAGCATACAGTGAGATAGACTGGTAATCAGACACTGAAATTGGAATGGATTCATCTAGACAATATTAGTAAGATTCGAACCCCCAGGCCGTCCCAGGTCCTTTCTCTGTGGAGTTTGCATGTTCTCCCCGTGTCTGTGTGGGTTTCCTCCAGGTGCTCCAGTTTCCTCCCACCATCAAAAAGACATGCATGGGGCATCCAGGTAGCGTAGTGGTCTATTCCATTCCCTACCAACACGGGGATCCTGGTACAGAACCCCGTGTTACCTCCAGCTTGGTCGGCCATCCCTATAGACACAATTGGCCGTGTCTGCGGTTCGGAAGCCGGATGTGGGTATGTGTCCTGGTCGCTGCACTAGTGCCTCCTCTGGTTGGTTGGGGCACCACTTTGGGGGGAGGGGGAACTGGGGGAAATAGCGTGATCCTCCGATGCACTACGTTCCCCTGGCGAAACTCCTCACTGTCAGGTGAAAAGAAGCGGCTGGTGACTCCACATGTATCAGAGGAGGCCTGTAGTAGTCTGCAGCCCTCCCTGGATCAACTGAGGGGATGGAGCAGTGACTGGTACAGCTCGGAAGAGTGGAGTAATTGGCCGGATACAATTAGGGAGAAAAGGGGGGAATAAAATACAAAAAAAAAAGAAGCCTTGCATGTTAGGGTTAATACTCCTGTCTGGACCCCTGACCAAGGCAATGGAAAGAAGTACCAGAGTTGGTCCCACAGTCCAAAGACATGTAAGTCAGGTGAATTGGCCGTACTAAATTGTCCCTAGGAATGAATGGGTATGTGTGTGTCAGCCCTGTGATGGCCTGGCGGCCTGTCCAGGGTGTCTCCCCGCCTGCTGCCCAATGACTGCTAGAATAGGCTCCAGCATCCCCACGACCCTGAGAACAGGATAAGTGGTTAAGACAATGGATGGATGGATGTTTATCTGTATTGACTTCATGCAGGCCACAGGACAATCCAATGAATATGCATATGAAGAGCTTTATTTAGCCCAGATATATTATTGCAAAATAGCATTAATTAAAGCTGTTATCACTAAGTATCACTAAGTAAGTACGATGCAAGGGTCTAAGGACAGGATGTTGTGTTGCTGTAAAGCCCACTGAGGCAAATTTGTTATTTGTGATATTGAGCTATACAAATAAAATTGACTTAAGTAGTTTTTAATTTATTTCTGTTAAAACTTCATAGTTCTTTCTCTTTCCAGTTTGCAACCCACCTGGTGAAGATAAACTTTCCACGGGTTTGTGTCCTGGATGGAGGCATCAACAAGATGAAGCCTACTGGACTTCTCACTGTTCCCTCACCCCAGATCTGACTGGACGTCTCAGCTGTCAGTCAAACTCGACTTCACATGAACAGAAAGGACCAGAAGAATGATATTCTGTTTTGTGCTGATAATAAAAGTTGAAAGGAGTAATGAAATTGTTATGTTGAAGTGTTCTTTTTAGATCCTTTTTTGACCCATGGATCACCCCATCCGTAGTCGTCCCATAGCTCATTTTGTAGAGTAGTGCCTAGGGTTATTACATCACACACTGTGAGTATGGCACTGATACTGCAAGAAGGTAGGTGTTTGAGTCCCACTGGCACCACCCATACTGTGATGAGAAGTAGTCATTTCATGTAAAGCACTTTGTGTCCTCGGATTAGAAAAGCACTAAATTTGGGCTTCCGGGTAGCATAGTGGTCTATTCCATTGCCTACCAACACAGGGATCACCGGTTTGAATCCCCGTATCACCTCCGGCTTGATCGGGTGTCCCTACAGACACTATTGGCTGTGTCTGCGGGTGGGAAGCCGGATGTGGGTATGTGTCTTGGTCGTTGCACTAGTGCCTCCTCTGGTAAGTCAGGGTACCTGTTCGGGGGGGAGGAGGAGCGTGATCCTCCCATGCGCTATGTCCCCCTGGTGAAACTCCTCACTGTCAGGTGAAAAGAAGCAGCTGGCGACTCCACATGTATCAGAGGAGGCATGTGGTAGTCTGCAGCCCTCCCTGGATCAGCAGAGGGGGTGGAGCAGCAACCGGGATGACTCGGAAGAGTGGGGTAATTGGCCGGATACAATTGGGGAGAAAATGGGGGGGAAGGAATCCAAAAAAAAGATAATCACTAAATTTAGTCATTACATTTTTTACTTCACTACTCTGCAATGCTGAAAAATAATTAACTCCATTAATTAATGGTTTTCCTTATGTACCAACATTTATGCATCCACAAAATATGCACCCTGAAATGAAAAACTCTAAAGCTGTGATTTTGACAAGCTTAAATAGTTTATAACCTAAAGATTACAAGTGCTTATTCAAGGGGCTGCGTTGTTTTAGGCATTTACTGTCTCCTAACGTGGAGACGTTCAACTGGTGTTGTTTTTTTAAACAAGCCTCCCTGACAAGATTTGTCTTGTCTGCTTGAGATGAATCAGTCAGTTAAACAGATCTGTATTCGTCGAGGAGTCATGACATGGAGGCCTGTCATAATTCCCATCCATGCAAGCACAAGTAAATAACAGGTTGGTGCATTTGGGAATTTCAGATGCGGGTTTTGTGATTCAGATGGTTGCATCCTATTGGGGATTTCAACATAAAGAGCATAATGAAAATAAAAAATTCAATGTGTTCATTAAATTCACAAACTTGAGCAGAATTTATACTTAAAGAATTATTTATCATTTACAACTGAATAAGCTGAGCAATTGGTTTGCTAATGCTTGTCAGTGATGCTGAAAACCTATTCTGTCTCTTGGGTTAAACTGACATTAGCGTCTCTCTCGTTCTCATTTTATATTTTATTATCATCGTAGATACAGTAATTGTCTTATCTCATAACTCTGGTGTTGACATGGTGTTGGCAAATCCAACATTCCCATACTGATGCAACATTTCTCAAGAAGCTAGTGTGTCATCTGACACGCCCCAAAAACTTTGTATAAGGCGAGGGCAAGCGGTGCAGATCAATGTCAGTTAAGGAACTGTTTCGAGTTTCAACAAACCAAGGTAGGACAGAAATCTGCGTATTGTGTCACTGGCGCAATGGTCACAGCTGGAAACAACTGTCTTTTTTCTAGATGCATATCGATTTAATCTGCAATAACTTTTTTTTCCTTTTTATGGAATTTCTCCTTCATAGCACTATACATTATCTTATACAACTGCAATATCTTAACTTTGCTGTCCCTTTCCACTGTAAATGTATTGCCTTTCACTGAAACATTAAGAATAATTTTGTTGCTTATATTGGCAATTTATAGGCCTGATCTAATATGCACTGTTACATTACATTACAGTCATTACATTACTGTTCCATGTATGGGCCAATAAAATAAGTCCATCAACTCGTTTCTGATAATGATATCAACATATGCTTATTGTAAGGATTCCATCTGCACCTGAGAGTGAAAATGGTGAACTATGAAGTGACTGTGACTACTGGAAGCATTGCTCAGGCCACCACCACAAACAATGTCTTCATTAAGCTCGTGGGTACAGATGGGGAGAGTGATCGCACATGGCTCATTGGTTTCAAGGGAGTTGCTTCCTTTTACATTGGAACAGTGAGTCCTTGCTATCCTTCTATGTTTCCTTCAACATTGCAGAACATGACTTTAGGAGGAAATAAGCTGTGTACAGTGCTGCACATGTGTTAGACCAGTAAATGAGATGCATCTTCATTGTAACAATCCAGAGACTATATGATACCTGCCCAGCATAAAATCTACTGTATTCCGTATTTTTTCTTACCCTTAATTTAACTTAAATTGATCTTTGTTGCCTCTCTCTCACCATTTCTCTGTGCAGACATCTACATTTAACGTGTCGTGCCCCAAGTCCCTTGGTGAACTGCTGATAATACAGCTGGACAAAAAGCCTCTCCCCTTTATGCCAGAGAACTCCTGGTTCCCCGCTAAGGTGGAAATCAAGTCCCCAGAGGGACACATCTACCACTTCCCTATCTACCGCTGGATAGATGACAGCGAGGTTACCCTGTTCAGAGAAGGCAAAGGTCCATGCAATTTCAATCCATTTAAACTACTTTATGCAAATTTAAGATTTTAAGGTTGTGTGTGTGTCTGTGTGTGTGGGGTGGAGGCAGCGGTGGCCACATGAGAGATTATTTTCTTTCTTATGAGTATCCAATATATTGAACTTTTTTTTTCTTTTCCAGCTCTTAGAGTTTTTGATGACAATAATCCTCTTGGCATGTACAGCAGACGGAAGGAGCTCAAACAAAGAGAGCAAAAGTACAGGTGAGACATTTGAGACACAATTAATATGCTATGCTTTCCAAAAATGCAGTAGTGTATGATCATTGATTAAACTGCCCTTTATTCCATGGTCCTTTCCTTCTCTGTAGGTGGCATGTGTATAAGGAGGGGATATCACATTGCATAAAAGTAGACGATCCTCTCTCTTTACCTTGCGAGGTCCGCTTTTCCTTTACCAAGGCAACAGAGTTTCTCCTAACTGCGTCTTCTGGGTAAGTTCCTCCAATTGTTCCTGACCTCAAAATAAACCAAATCATACCAGAGCTCAAAACTTTCTCAAATGCTGCATTCGCTCTGAATTCAAAAGACAGATTTTGACTGAAAGTTTGAGTGAGTAAAGGCTCTTCTATATGGACTGGGAGTAAGAAAGTGATCCTTTTTTGTTACCTTTCCCAAGGCTGGCCGAGCTCCAACTGAAGGGGTACTCTTGCGTCAAAGATAACTGGAAAGATATAGATGCTATCAAGAAGGTCTTCTGCACCAAATCAACTGCCTTATCAGGTACTGTGATGTACAGGTTGAGCTTTTTTTCTCCACTCAATTGCAGATTAACATTAGGCTTGTAAAAATGGCTAGGAGAGGGTTCCAAACCCACCGTAGTAGAAGTTGGTAACTTGGTTTTCTTTCCAGACTATGTCAAACAACACTGGAAGGAGGATGCTTTTTTTGGCTACCAGTTTCTGAATGGTGTCAATCCGATATTGATTCGTCGTTGTTCAGTCATGCCAGACAACCTACCTGTCACTGACGACATGGTCAATCTTCGTGGTGGCAGTAGCCTAGCAGAAGAAATGAAGGTAGATTTGTTATATACTTGTTTTACCTGTTGTGTAAGTAGATGCTTAAAGTCAACCTAAATGTTAAAAACATTATTTATTGGGGTGTCCGGGTAGCATAGCGGTGTATCCCGTTGCCTACCCGTGTTACCTCTGGCTTGGTCGGGCATCAGTCACTACAGACACAATTGGCCGCGTCTGCGGGTGGGAAGACAGATGTTGGTATGTGTCCTGGTCGCTGCACTAGCACTTCTCTGGTCAGCTGGGGCGCCTGCTCAGGGGGAGGGGGAACTGAGCAGAATAGCGTGATCATCCCATGCACTATGTCCCCCTGGTGAAACTCCTCACTGTCAGGTGAAAAGAAGTGGCTGGCGACTTCACATGTATCGGCGGAGTCTGTGGTCGTCTGCAGCCCTCCCCGGATTGGCAGAGGGGGTGGAGCAGTGACCAGGACCGTTCGGAAGAGTTGGATAATTGGCCAGATACAATTGGGGAGAAAAAGAGGGGGGGGGTTATTGTCCTGGCATGCCGAATTTGTAATTGTGTTTGTGTCATTTACAGTATGTGTACACTGTGTATTCACTATCAAAACTGTCTAGGCTTCTAGTAAAATAATTTTCTAACCTCGCTGAAATCTAATCACAGATTTGCTCAAAAGCATTATTATTCGAATATCTCCTACAGAGAGGAAACATATTCCTTTGCGACTACAAGCGTTTGGATGGAGTGAAGCCAAACACCATCAATGGAAAGCAACAGTACCTGATGGCTCCCCTCATCCTGCTCCACAAAACTCCCGATGATAAACTGATGCCCATTGCTATTCAGGTGAGACTTGCATTCTCCTATTAACATTACATGCCACCGGTGTCCGGGTAGCGTAGCGGTCTATTCCGTTGCCTACCAACACGGGGATCGCCGGTTCAAATCCCTGTGTTACCTCCGGCTTGGTCGGGCGTCCCTACAGACACAATTGGCCGTGTCTGCAGGTGGGAAGACGGATGTGGGTATGTGTCATGGTCGCTGCACTAGCGCCTCCTCTGGTTGGCCGGGGTGCCTGTTCAGGGGGAAGGGGAAATTTGGGGAATAACGTGATCCTCCCACACGCTATGTCCTTCTGGTGAAACTCCTCACTGTCAGGTTGAAAAGAAGCAGTTGGCGACTCCACATGTATCGGAGGAGGCATGTGGTAGTCTGCAGCCCTCCCCGGATCGGCAGAGGGGGTGGAGCAGCGATCGGGATGGCTCAGAAGAGTGGGGTAATTGGCCAGATACACTTGGGGAGAAAAAGAGGAGAAAAAAATCAAAGAAAATAAAAAACAAAAAATTACATGCCATGCAGCTCACTCCTGCAACTACATTTTCAAGAGTATGCATTATGTCGTATGTACTAAATATTGTCAGAAGAAGTCGTGACTGTCCTGTCAGTGTCCTGTACATGATAGTAGGTCACTTAATGACAGCCTGCGTTGAATTGATCATTTATGCTTCACTTCCTTCTCCTGTAGCTAAAACAGAAGCCAGCTGAAGACAACCCAATCTTTTTCCCGACTGACTCCGAGTATGATTGGTTGCTGGCCAAGATTTTTGTGAGAAGTGCAGACTTCAGTGAGCACCAGCTTAATGTTCACCTGTTGCGAACTCATCTGCTGGCTGAAGTTTTTGCAGTTTCGCTACTGCGTAACCTCCCAATGGTGCACCCTCTTTTCAAGGTAACTAGAAAGAGTACTGCACAACACAAAGGAAGCCTGTTTATGATCCCTCAGTGTGAGCGAATATGCACAGCCTGATAATCTGTCACTCCTATTTCTGTATACATCACGGAGTACACAGTTTGATTATTTTTCATAAACTTCAGATCACTTTTATTTCAACACAAAAAAACTACATTAATGACAAATCTCTTTGACATAATATCAATGTCCAGCCAGGTTTTAAGCTATTCTCTTATAGATTTTAAGATACAACCCACTGTCCAGATTTGCAATATTGCCAATTAGATGGCATTTTTAAAGTCATGATTATTGTTCAATAACCTCCTTTTTTCTTCTTCTTAAGCTCTTGATACCACACACTCGCTACACCCTCCAGATCAACTACCTGGCCCGACTTCTGCTCATAGCAGAGGATGGTGTTTTCACTCAAGTAAGAAATGACCAACATACTTGTTTGCTCACCGCCTAACTAATGAGACTTATTTCATATTGTTTTTACTTACTGCGATGTACATCTTATTTGTCAAACATATATTTTATTTTAGTTTGCAGCTTCCGGTGGGGAGTCTATGTTCACCATCCTGAAAAGAGGAATGTCCTCCATGACATACAGTTCCCTCTGTATACCAGAGGACATTGCTGAGCGGGGGCTGGACTCTGTGCCAAACTTCTACTACAGGGATGATGGACTCAGGCTTTGGGACATCATCCATAGGTACTAAAGACACTTTCCACAGCACTGGCACTTTCTTATACAGCTCTGGTTTACATACTAGACTTTGTCACACTAATATGAGTCAGTTTATCAGTGCATGCTCCTGGCTGTATTAGTGAAGTACAGTCATCATGTAATAAAACTGAGGGGGGAACCATTTATTTCATGACAGCCACAGAGATCACAAAGAAATACATTGCCTCCTAAAGTACTTGTCTTACCTTACGAGGCACTTGGCGTTAGTTTTGGTGTGTTATTATTCATTTGACTTTGGCTTACAAAGAGGTTGCATAACACGAACTCGACAATATATGGGTCTGGTGCATGTATGTATGTGTTCATTCATGCAAGCTGCTGTTCTCACACTTTGCAACTCAAGTTGGCTCCATTGAAATCCTTGGCAAAGTACAATGTAGGCATGAGTCCAAGCTTTGGGCAGCTTGTGTGTTTCAGGCACCAAGTACAACAGTAGTCATTCTTCAAGTTGTCACTGTGTAGTCTTCAATTCTGGATTTGCCAAAGATAATTACCCATGTCCTGCACGTAGGTATATATTTCCTGCAGGCTGTTGAAATCAGCTGAGGTGACTCACATAAGGGCTGCACAACTAACTTAATGTGCTTATTCCAGAAAGGAGCAAGATAGAGAAACCTACCTTACAATAAAATCTTTTGACGCTTTTGAACTTGAAGCATCTTGCTTTGCACCAAGGCTGTTTTTCATAGTTACTTTCTCTACACTTTTAAAACTTTTTAGTCTTTCTTCTTCTTGTTATCATTCCATCCATTATCCAAACCACTTATCCCAACCAGGGTCGTGGGATGCGGGAGCCTATCCCAGCAGTCAGGGAGACACAATGGACAAGTCGCCAGTCCATCACAGGGCTGGCACACACACACACACACACACACACACACACACACACACACACACACACACATATAGGGAAAATTTAGTATGGCTGATTCACCTGACTTACATGTCTTTGGACTGTGGGAGGAAACCAAAGCACCCAAAGGCAACCCACACAGACACAGGGAGAACATGCAAACTTCACACAGAGGACGACCCGGGACGACCCCCCAAGGTTAGACTACCCTGGGGCTCGAACCCAGGACCTTCTTGGTGTGAGGCGACCGCACTATCACCACTCCACCGTGTCATTATTATTATTATTATTATTATTATTATTATCATTATTATTATTAAAGCTTTATTAATAGTTTGCCAATTTACACGTCACATTGAAGAGTGTTGAGACTCACTAGAAAAGAAAACAAAGTTTTAACCTTTTGACTTAAATTTTGCCATGGCTGTGCTTTAAAAGGTATTAGTAATATCAACTTAAATAAACATAGGTAACCATTTAAGAGATGCTAACATTTTTTGGAAAGGATGCAAAAATCATTTGTGCAATATTCCAGGTTGCACATTCATACAGAAGCCCGTTTTGGACAACAATTGATGTACTAACCCAAAAAAATGGTTACCAGAGGGGACGCTGGGCTGAACTATGAGAAACCCAATTGCCTTTTCATAAACAGTACGGTTCACAAAATCAATTAAATTCAATGTTACAGGGTTCAGTGTGAGTGAGGGCAAAAAAAAGGGAAGAATGAACTAAAAACATTGTATGACTACCATCCTCTGTTGCCATACAGTAGTTGTGACAATAAATGAAAACCTTAGTGAACAATTTTTACCAAAACATTAACTAAATCAGACAAGTATTAACAAACCGCTAATGGAATACTGCATGTTAAGAAGTTCTGTTGTCACGCAACAAGTCAATAGATAGCACTCAAATCAACATACTGATATCTTCACAAAATAATATATTAGCAAACCAGAACACAATACAAAAAATTAACGTTATCTAACCTTGGCACCTTTGTAACCCAGTTTAAATTCTTTTTCCAAGTCCTCACCTACTTCCTGGCTTCCAAGCCAGCCTCTGCAATAACCTTAGCTGCCTGCTTCAAGCTACATCTTTGAATTTCTGACCAACTGTACAGTGTTAGAGTAAACTTTGCGGAAAACCCTCAACAAACGACTTCCACTGGATGCACTCTATCTTTCTAACCACACTGCTCGACCTCCTGCCAATTTAGTGCAACTGGATCGTTTCCTTTCATGAGCCTCATTTAACTGAAAGTTCCCATAGCACTGCAAGTTCAACTGAGCATACAGTCCACTGCCTTCATCACCACACAAAAGGTCTTCCCCTTAAACAGTTATCGTGTATTTCCCCAAAACTACCAACATTTATACCTATCCCTGACTAATTTTAACTGTCCTAAATTACATGAAGCCTAATTTATTGTACTGAGTCCTTACAACTTAACCAACTTATTCTTAATTGCTTTTGCAAGGTGTGTGTGTGTGTGTGTGTGTGTGTGTGTGTGTGTGTGTGTGTGTGTGTGTGTGTGTGTGTGTGTGTGTGTGTGTGTGTGTGTGTGTGTGTGTGTGTGTGTGTGTTTGTGTGTGTGTGTGTGTGTGTGTGTGTGTGTGTGTGTGTGTGTGTGTGTGTGTGTGTGTGAGTGTATGTATGTATGTAGTCTTGGAAAAGACTAATTTTACATCTGACTGAATACATCTAAGTATAGTTATCCTAGTTGTATGGAGTCCTCACTTACCCACTTAGGTTTAGAGCGTAGTAACATGAGTAGTATCTTAAATTGATCTAGTTTGGTTTAGCATCATACCCCACAGCTCTCCCCATTCAAGTTTTTTTTTTCTCTGCATTTTCCCAACTCATCCACTTGCCTTACTTTGCCTAAGCGGCTGCTTTGGCACCCCTTTCTGCCCTCCTCTGCTTAACATTGTGGGTATTTGGTCTTCAGATTTAGCACTAGTTCAAGCCCTTGATACTAAACAAGCAAGACGGTGACTTTTGACTGAGGTAGGAGTTAAGAGCATGTCAGGAGTGCACAAAAGATAAGATGAAATTCATGAAGTCTGTAGAGAATAAAAACAGCTTGCTCTGTTTTTCAGTTGTGGGTTACTAGATTGTACTTCTCTATCTGCTCTTCAAAAGTTGTGTTCTTTAAAAAAATTTAATCTTCCATCTTGCATCGCTGCACTGACATGCTCCTTTGATTTTTCATGAAGCTTAACAGATCTGTCAAAATTTTGTAGATCCTCAACTCCATCTCTTGCAAACTTTGAAAAACACCCATCTCCTGCAGCAGCACACTTAAATATCACATAAGGCCAGCAATACAAGCAATCGGTCAGCACACTCCCTGTTAGCCACTCCACCTTGTCATACCCAGAACACTTAAAACTACAACTTACCCAGCCCACTCTCTGCACCAACTTGATGAGGGCTTTGATCTCCCCTGTGCCTTCACTCCTAGTATTTCCTCATAGGAGAAAGTGTGAAAAGATTCTCGTAGAATCCGGTCCACGGCATTTGCATCCATCACAATTCTGCGAAAGACAGGACAGGAGCTAGCTAAGCTACCAGGTAGCTAGCTAAGCTTCTTAGAACAACTAACATTAGCCTACAGTACAGGGCTACTTTTTTTTCTTTTCAATTTTCCCCCTTTTTCTCTCCAGTTGTATCTGGCCAATTACCACGCTCTTTTTGAGCCGTCCCGGTCGCTGCTCCACCCCCTCTCTGCCAGCAGAGAGGCGCTAGTGCAGCAACCAGGACAAATACCCACATCCGGCTTCCCACCCGCAGACACGGCCACTTGTGTCTGCAGGGCCGCCTGACCAAGCCAGAGGTAACACGGGGATTCGGCTTGGTGATCCCATGTTGGTAGGCAACGGAATAGACCGCTACGCTACCTGGGCTCTGCTACAGGGCTACTACACGAGGTCAAGATCAAAAATGCAAAGATAAACAATAAAGTTGAACAATAAAGATCTGAACAAATTAATTAATTACTATAATATTTATAAAAAACATTTTCGTTAATACTGTAACGAATTCGGGGAACAACGAAACCACAGGAACTGCCGCGGCCGGGAAGGGAACCTGTATCGTCCGCACCGCAGGAGACATCGCTAACCGCTAGACTAAAGGGTCAGATTCGCAAGCCAGCGGCCAGCGTGTTTACTTATCCATGCACGTTACACTACCCTCCTCCTTCGGGAAGCGCGTCCCCGCGCTTAAGTATATCAGCTCCTTCACGCCTTAGGGCGCCTACGCTTCCGATGGCCTTACGATCGCGCCATCCCACTTCTGACACCAATGTAGCGAATTCGGCGGAACAACGAAACCACACGAACTGCCGCGGCCGGGAAGCGAACCTGTATCGCCCACACCGCAGGAGACATAGCTAACCGCTAGACTAAAGGGTCAGACCCGCCAGCCAGCGGCCAGCGTGTCTACTTATCCATGCACGTTACAATACATTTCAACTGTCGAAGTCTTTACACAGACTTCACTAAGCTCAATGATTATTTGTTGATAGCCTTACCTGAGACGTGGTTAAATCAAGAGAAAGGTATTGATTTTCATATTGAGAGTTATGAGTTACATCATAGCAATAGAGTCATCAAGAGGGGAGGGAGTGTGGCCTTGTATATGGACAGTGACTTGAAATGCAGACCAATTGAGTACATGACAACTGTAATCGATAATTTAATGGAATGCATAACTGTAGAAATTGAAATGGAAAGGATGAGAAATATCGTTGTCACTTGTGTATACAGAACACCAGGGTCAAATGTAGAAATGTTTAAAGATAGTATGGAAGAATTAATGAATAGGCTAAATGAAAGTAAACATTAATCTGTGGGGATTTCAACATTGACCTTCTAAATGTATCTAAACATAAAACAACATCAGATTTTTTTGGATACATTATATAGCAGAGGGCTATGCCCTTTGATTACCAAGCCCAGTAGAACAACCTCGAGTTGTGCAATATTATTTGACAATATTTTTGTAAATATTATGGAGAATAATGTTAAAAGTGGCCTAATAATAAACGACATAAGCGACCATTTACCTGTATTTCTAACATATGATTGTCAAATAAAGAGAAATAACGAGGAAATTGCATATAGCTATGTAAGGGTAAGAACTGATGAAGCAATAGACAAATTCAAAAGTGGAAAGGGGTTTATGTAGAAGAGGTAAATACTTCATATGAGACATTTCTAAAGCGTTACTTGTCACTGTATGATTCACATTGTCCGGTAATGCCATGCAAACATGAACCTTGGATAACAAAGGGCTTGCAAAATGCATGCAAAAAGAAAAATAAACTTTACAGAGACTTCATAAAATTTAGAACAAAGACAACTGAAAAGCAATATAAGATTTACAAAAATAAGTTGACAATGATTTTGAGACAAGCGAAGAAAGAATATTATAATAAAATGTTAAAAGAAAATCAAAACAACATTAAAGGTACTTGGAAAATATTAAACGGTGTAATCGGAAATAACTCTGTGTCTACATATCTGCCCAATCACTTCATCAATGACAATAATAAGGTTATAAAAAACATGAATGAAGTGGTAAAGGTGGTGAGGCCGTAAGGCCATCGGAAGCATATGCGCCCAGAGGCGTGAAGGAGCTGATATGCTTAAGCGCGGGGACGGGGGGGGGGTAGTGTAACGTGCATGGATAAGTAGACACGTTGGCCGCTGGCTGTAATATTCTCTAGAATATAATAGCCCGTTTGGCTATAAGGATGTGATACAAGCACTCCTATTGGCTGTTAAGTTAGCTGCAAGCTGATTGGTCCATCTGACGCATGAGGACGCAGGGGGACCACATAATCGTCAGTCTATGTTTAGCACTCAGTCACTACTGTGGAGCTAGCTACTGTATGATTGTAACCGTCACCATTGAAATAAAGACACTGAATTATAAAGTCGTCGTCGGATCCCTCCATATAGACAGAAAGTCAGACATGGTGTCAGAGTAAAAGCGTGAAAAGGAGAAAAAAGAATAAACAGAAAAGTCATAATGGACGTCGCTGGAGTTCCTGCACCCCGCATGGACTGGGAAGCTAGCCATCTGCCCGAAGCATGGCGCAAGTTTAAACTGCACGTCGAGTTGATGTTTTCTGGACCTTTAAAGAGGAAATCGGAGGATGAAAAATGCAGCTACCCACTGATTTGGATAGGAGAAAATGGACGGGACATTTACAATACATGGACGCTCTCAGAAGCGGAAGGAAAGTTGTTGGAAACATACTACGGTCGTTTTGACCGGTATGTAAAACCCAAAGCAAATGTGATCTTCGCGCGCTATGAGTTCCATGGAAGGGCACAGGCAGCTAGCGAGCCTTTCGAACAGTTTGTGACTGATTTGAGACAGCTTGTGAAGGACTGTAATTATAGAGAGAGTGAAGAGGATATCAGAGACCGTATCGTTTTCGGAGTTCATTCACCGAGAGTGAGAGAGAAACTACTGAACATCGGTTCCGAGCTAACATTGGAAAAAGCAATAGACGTTGCTAGGTCTCATGAACTATCACAAGCACAGCTCAAAACCATTGCTAGCACCAGCACGGGCACGCGCGAACAGGCTGTGCATGCAATCGGTCGGAATGCAACAAAGAAGAAGCATTGGAAAAGGCGCGAGGACGACACAAAATGGTGCGCAGCGTCAGACAATGCCTCATGGAGAGCGAGAGACAACAACCGCAGTAAAGGATGCAAATACTGTGGGAACAAGACTCACAGTGGAAACGAAACCTGACCAGCAAAAGGCAAGCAATGCAACAGCTGCAGCAAATGGAACCATTTCGCTAAAGTGTGTCTCTCCAGACCAGGAAAAGGCGTACACACTGTGGAGGAAAATGAGTCTGACAGATGCTCAGACAATGAAGAACTGTTCATCGACGCATTGACATAAGGTAAAGACAGTAAAAATATGGATCAAGTTTTCGTGGATATGCAAGTAGGTCCAAACAAAAACACACACAGTTTTAAAGTAGACACTGGGTCCTCAGCTAATGTCATTCCCACACAAGCTTTCAGAAGACTGGGAATACAGAGTGCATTGCAGCCCTCCACTCGCCCACTATATGGCTATGGTGGTGAGCGGCTCGTCGTTCAAGGTAAATGAGACCTGAAATGCCAGTACAAAGGCACCCAGTCAATGTTGAAGTCCTATGTTGTTGACACACAGGCACCACCTGTGCTAGGATTAAAAGCATGCCTAGACTTTGGACTGATCAAGTTCATACTGTCTGTATCCAACACACCCGAGGTATCACTCATTGAGGAGTACTCAGATGTTTTCAAAGGAATAGGACTATTTCCTGGTCAATGCATAATCCACGTTGACCCAAATGTAACACCTGTGGTCTACCCACCAAGGCGCGTTCCAGTAGCCTTACGCGACTGTCTCAAAGAGGAGCTACAGAACATGGAGAAGCAACAGATTATTGTGAAAGTCAGGCTGTGAAACGACCTCATTATCCTCTACCTACCCTCAACGACATCACCTCCAAACTGGCAGGGGCCTGCTATTTCAGTGTCATGGATGCTCGCTCAGGGTACTGGACGATAAAACTCGCAGAAGAGTCGTCCAAGTTGACAACATTCAACACGGTGTTCGGAAGATACCGTTTCCTTCGTCTACCTTTTGGGTCGATCTCCGCCCAGGACGAGTTTCAACGGAAGGTTGATGAGACCTATGAAGGTCTACATGGAGTCACAGCCATAGCGGATGATGTCCTCGTATATGGAAAGAGCAAGGAGGAGCACGACAGCAACCTCCGAGCCATGCTGCAGCGCTCCAGAGAGCGAGGAGTGAAACTCAACCCGGAGAAGAGCACGATCTGCGCCACCGAGGTCAGCTATTTTGGGCATCGCATCACAAAGGATGGAGTCAAGCCTGACCCAGCCAAAATTGCAGCTGTGAGAGACATGGAGCCACCAAAGGACAAGGGTGAGTTGGAGACAATCCTCGGTATGGTTAACTATCTGTCCAAGTTTGCCCCGATGCTCTCAGACATCAACGCACCCATGCGTCACCTGCTGAAGGAGTCAAGTGAATTCAGATGGGATGCGCAGCATGACGAAGCTTTCAGGAAGATGAAAGAAGTGATCACACACGAACCAGGACCAGTCTTAGCCTACTATGACCCTGGTAAAGAGCTCAGACTACAAGTTGACGCATCGAAGTACGGACTAGGTGCAGTCCTGCTACAGGAAGAAAAGCCCATTGGATATGCATCCAAATCGCTAAATGACAGTGAAGTCAATTACGCACAAATAGAGAAAGAGCTATATGCTATTCTGTTCAGATGCAAGCATTTTCACCAATACATCTATGGTCGTTATGTCATCGTGGAGAGTGACCACAAACCGCTTGAGTCCATTATGAGAAAACCACTCGCAGCAGCGCCTCCGAGACTACAGCGGATGATCCTCCAGCTACAGTGGTATGACTTCACCATCATGCACAGACCAGGCAAGGAGATCCACGTGGCAGACACGCTGTCCCACAAGTCGCTCACAGACCAAGATGACAGCCTCAGAGAAGGCATGGACATGCAGGTACATACAGTGTACAGTGGCCTGCCGGTCAGTGACACGAAACTGACAGAGATCAGAGCTGCGACTGCCGCAGACACACAGCTCACAATGCTGAGAGAGACAATCAGAGAAGGATGGCCTGAGGAGAGGAGAAGATGCCCTCAGAGAGTTGCAGAATACTGGAACCACCGAGATGAACCGTCAGAGATGAATAACATTTTGTTTAAAGGCGAGAAAATCATCATACCTACCTTGCTCCGCGCAGAGATGTTATCCCGGATACACACAGGACACAGGGGCATGGAGAAATGCAAGCAGAGAGCCCGTGACATAGTGTTCTGGCCTGGTATGAACAAGCAGATCGAGGAGATGGTTGGACAGTGCCCCACCTGTCTCACCTACAGACCGTCAAACACTAAAGAGCCCATGATCAGCCACAAGATCCCAGACAGGCCATGGCAAGTAGTCGCTACTGACTTGTTCACCTGGAATCATGACAATTACATCGTCACAGTGGACTATTACAGCAGATACTTCAAACTCGACAAGCTACACAGCACAACATCCTCAGCTGTGATACACAAGCTGAAGGCAACCTTCGCCAGACACGGCGTACCTGAGACTGTTATTTCAGATAATGGACCTCAGTACTCAAGTATGGAGTTTGAGACCTTCGCGAAGACTTGGGAGTTCACCCACACGACTACCAGTCCGCATCATCCCCAAAGCAACGGCCTCGCTGAAAAAACAGTACAGATCGCCAAGTTGCTGATGGGAAAGGCCAAGGCTGACCAGAGAGACCCCTACCTGAGTCTGCTTGAGTATCGGAACACACCTGTCGACAGCTTTAGATCACCAGCCCAGCTGCTCATGAGTCGTCGTCTACGCTCAATTCTACCCAACACACACCAGCAGCTTCAGCCCAAGGTCGTCAGTCACAGAGACACGCATGCCAGGAGAGTCCAACGTCAGCTGCAGCAGAAAAGGTACTACAACAGGTCAGCGAAGCCGATGTCACAGCTGCACGAAGGACAACACATCAGACTCCAGGAGCATGGCTGTTGGAAACCAGCAGTTGTCATTCAGCCAGCGGATACCAACAGATCCTACCACGTCCGCACAGCTGAAGGACAGGAGTACAGACGAAACAGACGTCACCTCCTGGACACAAAAGAAACACACACTGACACTCACACCAACACAGGCACTGACGAGAAATATGGTCAACTCACAATTCACAACACACCGCATGTCTCACATGCAGCGGCTGAGACAGCCTTAGAGACTGTCCCCTACCAGACAAGGTATGGACGAGCAGTGAAGCCCAGAGAGGTTCTGGACCTGTAATGTACAAGGGTGTAGGCGGATCGCTGCCCTTATCTAAAAAAAAAAATTATTGTAAATGTTCTTGTGATTTGTATTACCTCTTAAGTGTTTGATTACTTACCGTAGTTTAATATGCATACAGTAATATTGAATGAATGATATTACCTGTTTTATTAAGAGTATTGACTCTATCAGTGATTACTATAAAATGTGTTTTCTTTTGTCTGGATTGTTCATATGTTTGATATAGGACATGTGCTACTAATGTTGGGAGTCTAATGTTTGATTTCAATTTCTTAAGAAGGGGGATGTAATATTCTCTAGAATATAATAGCCCGTTTGGCTATAAGGATGTGATACAAGCACTCCTATTGGCTGTTAAGTTAGCTACAAGCTGATTGGTCCATCTGACGCAGGGGGACCACATAATCGTCAGTCTATGTTTAGCACTCAGACGAGTCACTACTGTGGAGCTAGCTACTGTATGATTGTAACCGTCACCATTGAAATAAAGAGACTGAATTATAAAGTCGTCGTCGGATCCCTCCATAGAGACAGAAAGTCAGACACTGGCTAGCTGGTTGGACCCTTTAGTCGAGCGGTTAGCGACGCTTCCCGCAGTGCGGCAGATCCAGGTTTGCGTCCCGGCTGCGGCAGTTCCTATGGTTGGCCTCCGAATTCGCTAAATTGGTGTCAGAAGTGGGATGGTGAGACCGTATGCGCCCAGAGGCATGAAGGAGCTGATATGCTTAAGCACGAGGACGCGGTTCCTGAAGGAGCTGTGTACGTGAGAGTTTTTTCAGATTTAACAAGACTGTGAAGCGCAGAAGTGGATTCATGATATCTTTTAATATTTGCATATACCAAAGCAGGTCATCTTAAAGAAACACTTAACGTTAAAGGCTTCAACAAAGAATTGGCCTGTCACTTGATGCAAAATGCTATGTAGCTATTGACACACTTTTTTAGGTTGACCCTAAACATTCACTACAGGTGGGATGGACTCAAGCTAGGGGGGAATTTGGGATTTAGAATTTTGGATTTGCCATGAAACAACAACAACAGATCCAATTGGAAAATTGTAGATTAAGAGTTTATCCCGCCACCATATCTTTAGATGATTGTAAAATAGATTAAGATGCCATTTAATACAGTCTACCTTTTATGACAATGAATGCTATATTATGCCACATTGTTGATTAATAGTTGATTTCAAGGCTGACTGATCCTTCAAAAGAGCTCCAACTAATGGAAGTCATTTGTTATACTCAGGACTCCCCAATAGTTTTACCACTGTGGATGAGCTGGTCAAGTTTGTCACCATGGTGATTTTCACTGGCTCAGCCCAGCACTCTGCTGTCAACACTGGACAGGTGTGTCTTTCAAATTTATAGCCCATTCATAATTATCCTTCTTTATATTTAGGCCTAACTTCTTTCAATGACATAGTCTATGAATACATTTATAGATAATACCCACTAATCTGGAATTCCTTTGGGAAAATTATGCTACTAATACAAAAAGTGAGAGTGATGATGTGCTTTAACAAATGACCTATTGATCATTCACCTATTACAGTATGATTATGGTGGCTGGATGCCCAACACTCCTATCTCCTTGCAACTCCCTCCACCCAGTGTCAAGGGGAAGGCAAATGAAAGTACTATGCTGAGGACGTTCCCCGATGTCAACACCACAGTTAACGGCATGTCGACCATGTGGCTACTCAGCAAGCAGTCCACTGATTTTGTATGTATCCAATGGTTTCAGGAAAAATGTATATACATCTTAAACATAATACTTAAGTCACAATTGTATATTTTTTCAAAAACAATTCTCACTCCATAGAACCGTATGAAAACATATCCCTTAGAATCAAGACAGAATTTATCTTAAAATTAGAAAATAGTTGATAAATGCCATTCTGTGTTCTGTCTGACCAACTGCATCTTCAGTAATGTTTTTAATGTTGAATTCCATCAGGTCCCTCTTGGCCGGTACCCAGATGAACATTTCAGTGAGAAGGTTCCCTGCAACCTGATAAAGAACTTTCAAGAGGAGCTGGAAAATTTAAGCAAAGTCATCAAAACCAGAAACATTAATCTGGAAATCCCATATACATACATGGACCCAATGGCGGTGGAGAATAGTGTGGCTATTTGAATACTGCAAGTTATGATGTCCTACACATACACTTGAACAGATAACTTATTCAGCATCCCTGTTTTTATTTCTTCAAAAGTATTGATCTCATATAGTTTGTTCCAATCTCAGACAAACTATAAACTTCCAGAGAGACTTTTTCTATTTTAAACTTATACATATATGACAATTATTCATTGTATCTACTACTACTACTACTACTACTACTACTACTACTACTTTCGGCTGCTCCCGTTAGGGGTTGCCACAGCGGATCATCGGTTTCCATTTCTTCCTGTCTTCTGCATCTTCCTCTGTCACTCCAGCCACTTGCATGTCTTCCCTCACCACATCCATAAACCTCCTCTTTGGCCTTCCTCTTTTCCTCTTCCCTGGCAGCTCCATATTCAGCATCCTTCTGCCAATATACCCAGCATCTCTCCTCCACATATGTCCAAGCCATCTCAATCTTGCCTCTCTTGCTTTGTCTCCAAACCGTCCAACTTGAGCGGTCCCTCTAATATAATCGTTCCTAATCCTGTCCTTCTTCAACACTCTTAGTGAAAATATTAGCATCTTCAACTCTGCCACCTCCATCTCTGCCTCCTGTCTTTTTCTCCTCCCATTCGCACCAGGGTAGAAGAGTTTGCACCCACCTCCGATACTCCTGGCCTTACTCCCCTTCCACCTGGTCTCTTGCGCACACAGTATGCCTACCTTTCTTCTTTCCACCATATCAGCCATATCTCATATCCAATTATTGTACATCATATCTCATATACAATTATTCATTGCATATGGGAGTTTATTATTTACATGGCTGTGGGAACACAGCTGAATCCGAGGAACAAATTTAGTGCAAAAAAAATTTTTTTTCCAGTAAAGTCTTGCATCCTCAGCTTTCTGTAGGCAATTTTAGCAATGTATGCAGATAATGTAGCACCATGTGGAACATACGATGTGCCTTCCTCTGAGCGAAAATATTAGCATCTTCAACTCTGCCACCTCCATCTCTGCCTCCTGTCTTTTTCTCCTCCCATTCGCACCAGGGTAGAAGAGTTTGCACCCACCTCCGATACTCCTGGCCTTACTCCCCTTCCACCTGGTCTCTTGCGCACACAGTATGCCTACCTTTCTTCTTTCCACCATATCAGCCATATCTCATATCCAATTATTGTACATCATATCTCATATACAATTATTCATTGCATATGGGAGTTTATTATTTACATGGATGTGGGAACACAGCTGAATCCGAGGAACAAATTTAGATGCAAAAAAAAAATTTTTTTCCAGTAAAGTCTTGCATCCTCAGCTTTCTGTAGGCAATTTTAGCAATGTATGCAGATAATGTAGCACCATGTGGAACATACGATGTGCCTTCCTCTGAACAACCATTTATTTGTATAAATTTGAGACTGAAATTTTCGACTATACAAAATTACTGAAAATAGACACTTGAGTGGGGATCTTTTGGCAGATATGGCTCCTTCCTTTGGAATAGTCTACCAGAGGGCCGGAGGGCTGCTCAAATATGGAATTGTCTTAAGAGGGGACTTAAAATGTATTTTTTTGAGTACAGCTTTTACTTGATATGTAGATTTATGTTTCACTTCAGGTTATTGCATTTTGACATTTTTTAATTTTTGTCTTCTGTTGCTGGTTTGTGGTCTTTCATTTGACCACCAAAAGTCCTTGGTGGTAAATTCTATTGTGCAAAGAGTACTAAATAAATCAACTTTGACTGATTGATTGACTGATTGATTTATGATAAAATAGAGCACATATATGTAGCGCTATCTATCCCTTTTAACTGTCAAGGATAACGCTCCTGAGTTCTCTATACAACTCGGTATCCAATAAACTATTGAAGTATGCTAACTTCGCTTCTTATGTGTTTAAAGTATGTTCTAAAGGCTCTAAATGTCTTACAGTGTCATCTGGTAACTCCAACTAAAAAGGTTGACTACCCCTTTAAGGCGCTTAAATATGGCATATGACCCCTTTAAGGCAATCTAACATGGTCTAGACACCTCAATGTGTCACCGAGTAACTTATATTAAAACGGTGGACTAACCCTTTAAGGTTCTAAAATAGGGTGTATTAGCCCTTTAAGGTTATATACTATGGTCTACACATCTCTGATTGTCACTAGGTTACTTCCAGTAAAAAGGTGGACTAGCCCTTTAAGGTTGTAAAAATATGGTGGACGGCCCGTTTAAGGCTAACTCAACATGTCACTTACCATAGCCTAGACACCACAGGAATAAACACACATGAATAATCCACACTCACACAGGTACATAGAATTATATATACAAATGTATTATGAGTAATAATTATTAGAATGAATGAAAGTAATAAGCCTCAATGGCTAACAAGCATCTGCATTCATATACACACAAATGAATCAGACCAACACATTAGCATACAGCTCAACAACCCTATAACTAAGCCGGCAATAAAAATAAAAGAAAATCAACCCCCAGTTGCAGGCCTGTTTCTTTATCGGGTACGTTGGGGCTCTAAACAGCCCTCTTCGCTCCCCTTGGAAGCCCGCACATCCAGCTTGTACTCACAAAGAATGAACGCTCCTCTTCGTCTCGCGCTTCCCGCCGCAGCGCAGCAGCGAACGTCAGGCAGGCAGCCATCCTAGCTAACTGGCTAGTTAGCCGTTAGCACCATCTCACGGTCGAACCGTGCGCTCGCCTCGGCAGCACAACACGGCAACAGACGACTCCTTCTGCGTTCCTCGATGGCCGCATGAACACACCACTACACTGTAACTGATAACGTTACTTCGCTAAACTAGAAGACGGCCCGACTCACTGTGGGGCAAGCCCCTTACCGCATCCAGTCCATTCGCGCGTCTTGCTGTGCTAGCAACGAACACCGACTGGCTAGCTCGCTCCGTAACGTCGCTGAGTCCACGTATGGGACTGACGAGTAGTCAGTTTGTCTCCCCAGTCCACACAAACAGTTCCCGGGATGGGTCTCGGTCAGACACCCGCACACATCACTGTTCACTAAACTTCAATTACATTTCTCTCACCGCAAAATAGTATATAACAACTCGACATCAAACTGCTCCGTTTTGCTCACACAAGGGACGAGTGACCTCCTCTCTCTCCCAGTTCAGTCTGCTCGCGCTGACGTTCCCTGCTGCCCTCTCAACCAATCACATTCAAGGTAAGTTATTCTCTCCACAGCCAACCAATCACAACAATGGTAAGTTTTCAAAAATAAAAGTAAATGCATTTCACATTGGTAAACAACTGTTTTGCAGAACAATATCAACAATATAATATATTCATATTCAAAAGGTAAACAAAATAACAAACATAGGCCAAACTCTTATCTAATAGTGCAATATAATATATCTAAGGCCTATAATTTAACCACAGGGTTACATATACAAATGCATATACAAAACAAATGCTACAATACAAAGCAACTGCTTTGAGATCTGAGACCCTCGAATTGCATTTATTCTGCTCGATGTTTGAATTAGATTGTCTTTGATCAGTGAACCACTATACACCTCTGGCTCTGGCACATCTGAATATTCATTAGATGCAAGTCAGGATTTTTTTTTTAATATCAAGGAGACTAGGGACATTTTACTGAAAAACCCAAATGACTACAGCACCCTGCAAAGACTCCTTTGACTGCTAGACAGACTAGGTTCCAAGGGCAAAGGCCAAAATCCGTCAACAACAGAAAATCCTGACCTAGGATTTGATTTTCAACCTGACCATGTCCTGTTCAACTCAAAAAGCCACATATCAAACAAAGTGTTCTTTCCTCTCCTTCTAATCCTTTTTGTGCCAAAGGGATTTGAAGAGAAGGAAAAGAGAAAATAAGTTTGTTAGGGGAAGCTTTCTTGTCCTTGTGAGCAAAAAGGGCTATGAACATGAAGCACATTCCCGGCTCAGCAATGAATCTTTTGACACTAATATTATCACATCCTCTACTTAGAAATTTCAATGAAAAATCTCTTCAGGGCCATTTTGCAAAAGATGCTCATCTCGACCTCATTTTAAATTCTTTAGTAGTAGCTTGTGCTCTTCTACAGGTCTAAGTCCTAACCGCAGCATCTGATGATGTCTTGACTGAAGCTCTCTCCATTTTCCATGTTTTAGTAAAATGATATGGCCTTAACCATTAGATTGAATGTTAAATACAACATCCACAATTGGTGTGGATTCAGACAAACAAATTACTACTATCTTTTAGAATTTACCCCTGAGGAAAAAAATGCTATCTTTAATATTTCAGTACCTCTTCAAAGAAAGACCTTTATAAGTATTTGTACCACTTTGGAGGAGCCTTAAACTTTGGAATTTAAGGGTCAAATAACATCTGTAAATGTGTTGAATATAGTGGATGACATTCAGTTGATTATACATATTGAGTAAATTTTGCTGAGCAATAAAATGACTTTGGATTAAAATACAGTGAAATCCTGACTTTCAAATGGTGTTTTGTTTTGTCTGGATGCAATTTTGATTTTGTTTTTTGAGTTTTCCCCCCTTTTCTCCCCAGTTGTACCCGGCCAGTTACCCCACTCTTCCAAGCCGTAATGGTCGTGGCTCCACCACCTCTCCCGACACGGAGAGGGTTGCTGACTACCACATGGCTGCTCCGATACACGTGGAGTCACCAGCCGCTTCTTTTCACCTGACAGTGAGGTGTTTCGCCAGGGGGACGTAGCACGTGGGAGGATCACGCTATTCCCCCAGTTCTCCCTCCCCCTGAACAGTCGCCCCGATCAACCAGAGGAGGCGCTAGTGCAGCGACCAGGACACATACCCACATCCGGCTTCCCACCCGTAGAACGGCCTATAGGGATTGTAGGGACGCCCGACCGAGTCAGAGGTAATGAGGATTCGAACTGATGATCCCCATGGTGGTAGGCAACAGAATAGCCTGCCACGCTACCCAGATGTCGCAATTTTTATTTTTAAGTATTTATTTTGTTTTAAGTATTTTACCTTTACAACTCACCACAATGAGAATGGAGGACTAACTTGTGGTCCGTTCTTTCAAAACAGTTATGCTGGCCATAACAAACTAAATGGGAAGTGATTTGAACAGAGGCTCACAAACATGTCAGCACACCCATAAGGCCAGATCTACGCTAGATTGAGGTGAAATTGTTGCATACTGTAATATACATATCTTCAAGTGATAGTATGTCAGAATGAAACTCTATGCTACTTGTTGAACAAAACTTCTTCTTATGGCTTGTTCCTGTTTTTCAGGTGTTGCCACAGTGGATTTTATACACTGCTCAAAAAAATAAAGGGAACACCTAAAAACACAATATAGACCTCGATGAATGAAATATTTCAGCTGAAAATCTTTATTTATTAGACAGAGGAATGTGTTTAGAGCAAAATAACCTAAGAATGATCAATGGAAATCAAAATCATTAGCCCATTAAGGTCTGGATTCAGAATCATACTCAAAATCAAAGTGGAAAATGAGAACATAGGCTGATCCAACTTCTGTGGAAATTCTTCAAGACGATTCAAAATGAGGCTCAGTAGTGTGTGTGGCCTCCACGTGCCTGTATGCACTCCCTACAACGTCTGGGCATGCTCCTGATGAGACGACGGATGGTCTCCTGAGGGATCTCCTCCCAGACCTGGATCAGGGCATCGGTCAACTCCTGGACAGTCTGTGGTGCGACATCGCGTTGGTGGATGGTACGAGACATGATGTCCCAGAGGTGCTCGATTGGATTCAGGTCTGGGGAACGTGCAGGCCAGTCCATAGCATCAATGCCCTCGACATACAGGAACTGCTGACACACTCTGGCCACATGAGGACGAGCATTGTCATGCATGAGCAGGAACCCAGGGCCCACTGCACCAGCATATGGTCTGACAATGGGTCTGAGGATCTCATCCCGGTACCTAATGGCAGTCATGGTACCTCTGGCTAGCACGTAGAGGTCTGTGCGGCCCTCCAAGGATATGCCTCCCCAGACCATCACTGACCCACCGCCAAACCGGTAATGCTGGAGGATGTTGCAGGCAGCAGAACGTTCTCCACAGCGTCTCCAGACTCTCTCACGTCTGTCACATGTGTTCAGTGTGAACCTGCTCTCATCTGTGAAGAGCACAGGGCGCCAATGGCGAATCTGCCAACCAAGATGTTCTCTGGCAAAGGTCAATCGGGCTGCACGGTGTTGGGCCGTGAGCACAGGCCCCAATTGTGGACGTCGGGCCCTCATACCATCCTCATGCATTCTGTTTCTCACTGTTTGAGCAGAAACCTGCACATTAGTGGCCTGTTGAAGGTCGTTTTGTAGGGCTCCGGCAATGCTCCTCCTGTTCCTCCTTGCACAAAGGACCAGATAGCGGTCCTGCTGCGGGGTTGTTGTCCTCCTGCGGCCCCCTCCACGTCTCCTGGTGTACTGGCCTGTCTCCTGGTACCTCCTCCATGCTCTGTACACTGTGCTGGGAGACACATCAAATCTTCTTGCCACAGCACGCATTGATGTTCCATCCTGGATGAGCTGCACTACCTGAGCAACTTCTGTAGGTTGCAGATACCGCCTCATGCCACCTCTAGTGGTGAGGGCACTAGCAAAATGAAAAACTAACCAAAGATCGGCCAGAAAAGATGAGGACAGGCAAATGGTCTGTGGCCACCACCTGCAAATCCATTCCTTTTATAGGGGTTGTCTTGCAAATTGTCTAATTTCCACCTGGTGGAAATTAGACAATTTACCAACAGGTGAAATTGATTCACAAATCAGTGTTGCTTCCTAACTGGACAGGTTGATATCTCAAAAGTGTGATTGACTTGGAGCTACATTGCATTGCTTATGTGTTCCCTTTATTTTTTTGAGCAGTGTAGTTTCCATCAGTATCATGTTAACCCAGGCCTTGATCGATCCGGTATGGTCTTGTCAATCCACATACTGATTTGGCAGAATTTTACGTCGGATGTCCTTCCTGACACAACCACTAACCCTATGGACGAGGGCGCAGATAAAGCACTGGATGCCATCCTAGTATTCATGGGCTTGCACCCGTGCCTGTTGCCACTTGTTGAACAAAACTAAACCACTCAGTTTCAGGCATGTTGTGGTGTTCCCAACACAGAATATTAAACAGTGTGGTTTTATTAGTTTTGAATATACACAGCGCCAGTAGTGGTTGTGGTTGCTATAGTTACCAAGCTTCCCTTCCGGTCTGCCTGCGTCGCAGTCTCGGTTGTTCTTCCTGTTTCAACTAAATGGCTGCTGCCACACGTTACCATCTGTGTTGTGTGATTCATTGATATCGTCTCTCATTACTGGCGTGGTGGCAGCGCTTACCAGACTTACGTCCCGAGGACTGATTATTGTATTTAGAAATCACGTCAGGACACAGCGCTGTCGCTCGACACAACCGCTACATTGCATTCTTTATTTAGACTGACCCAGCATCACAGGCAGACCCGATCAAACAACCCAGAGCCCGCAGGCATCATCAATCGATCCCAGCACAATAGAACAGCACCAAATCAAATGCAGCACTGTCGATGTGTGCAGACATAACATCCCCCCCCCCCCCCATGGCAGGATTTCAAATATGAAAGGTTGACACAAAGTCCTCTCGGTGGCCAGGGTGTAAACGTGTGCGAACAGGTCGCGGGGCGGCCTGAGGCTGGGCAGGCCGAGGTGGGGAGGGAGAAGGCAGGGGAAGCTGAAGCCCAGGAATGTCTGGGGCCCGTGTAGGAGCTGCATGAAGCCCCGGGGCGTCTCGCCATGCCGAGGGAATGGCTAAGGTTGTGTCACCAGCTGTGTGTGGCAGAGCTGACACCTTCCGTAGACGACTGGAGTGCCACCGAGTGCCATCGCTGAGGAGGTAAGTGGCTGGGCCCAGCTGACGGGTGACTTGGAGAGGAGAGGACCAGTATGAAGCCATTTTATTGTCCTTGTGGGGCCTGCAGACCCTGACCCAGTCTGACACATTGATGTCTGGCACCCTGGTTCGTTTTGACTGGTCAAACTGGTGCTTCATCCGCGTCTGCTGACGAGTGACTGAGGCTCTGACCCCAGAGGGAGGTGCCTGGGGTGTGGAGGGGCGGAGCCTGTCAAGGGGCATGCACAGTTCCCGGCCTAGCATGAGAGAGGCTGGGGAGACACCTGTGGTCGAGTGCTGTGTGGCACGATAGTGCAGCAGAGTGTGACGGATGGCCTGCATGAAAGAGCACCCTTGGGCCATGTGTGCTCTGAGGCCGTTCTTCAGTGACTGGTGAAAACGTTCAACGCCGCCATTGGCCTGGGGGTGGTAGTACGCAGTGCGTATATGACGGATGCCCTTGTTTTCGAGATAAGCAGTGAACTCAGCAGAGACCAGCTGAGGGCCGTTGTCAGTCGTGATGGTCTTTGGGAGGCCCAAGCGAGAGAAAAGAGAGTCCAGGAAGTCGATGATGATCTGTGAGGTCACAGTGCCGGAAGTGGTGAGTTCAGGCCATTTTGAGTGTAGATCGTAGGCGACCACCATGAAGCGTTGGTGGTGGGGAACTCCATGGATCTCACCACAAATGTCCAACTGCAGGGGTTCCCAGGGCTGAGAGGGCCAGGCGAGAGGTTGCAGGGGTGGGGGAGCCTGGTGGCCAGTCTTGCCACTCACAAGGCAGGCAGAACAGTCCTTCACCAGAGCCTCAATATCTCTGTCTATCCCCGGCCACCACACCAGGTCTCAGCAGCGCTGTTTCAGTTTCACAATGCCCAGGTGGCCTTCATGCGCCATATTCAAAACACGTGCATGGAAGGCAGCTGGGGCCACTGTGCAAAACCCACGTGCCACGCAGGTGTCGTTCCAGCAGGAGAGCTCCTGTCTGACTCGGGCGAACGCAGCCAGCTCCTCTGGGACCTTGTGAGGCCAGCCGTTCTGAATGTAGGTGCGGAGCTGGGAGAGGACAGGGTCCTGATCGGAGGCTGCCCTCAGCTTCTGCAGAGAGACAGTTGCCTGAAGGGGTGTGTGTAGCATTTGGACAATGTCCTTTTCCACACAGTCAGTGTCCGTCTGTGGAGCTGGGGTGGAGACAGAGCGAGAGAGCAGGTCGGCGACAACATTGTCTCTGCCTGGGGTGAACTGCAGGCTGAAGTTGTACTGGCGGAGGCGGTCAGACCAGCGGTGCAACCTCAGGGGTTTGTGGCCTGTCCCAGATGTGGACAGCAGCGCTGTCAGGGCCTGGTGATCTGTCCTGGGGGTGAAGGAGCGGCCATAGAGGTAGAGGTGCCACCTTTCACAAGCCCAGATACAGGCTAACGCCTCATGCTCACCCATGGAGTACCGCTGCTCGGTCAGGTTGAGGGCACGGGAGGCGAAGGCGATGGGCTTCTCCACACCGTTCTGGGTTTGAGACAGCACAACCCCTATCGCTGTGGCTGATGCGTCACAGGTCACAAAGGTGGAGCTGGAGATGTCGAAGTGAGCCAACACTGGTGGTGAGGTCAGTTGAGTCTTGAGATCACGCACAGCGTCACTGCATGCCTTTGACCACACCCATGGCTCGTCCTTACGCAGCAGCTGGCGCAGGGGGGCTGTGGTCGCAGAGTACTGGGGAAGAAACCTCAGGTAGTAACTTGTCATACCCAGGAAGGAGGCGACCTGGGCGGCCGAGCTGGGCTCAGGGATGGCCTGAATGGCGTCCACGTTGGATTGTAGTGGAGTTACACCGCTCGCTGACAGCCGGAACCCCACGAACTCGATGGCTGGCACAGAGAGGACACATTTCTCAGCATTGAGAGTTAGCTTGTGCTTGGACAGGGCTGCGAAGACCATGTTGAGGCGCTTGTTGTGGATTTCACTGGTGGGCCCGTGTACCACTATATCGTCCAGATAAATGGCCACGCCCAGTATGCCAGCCAGCACAGAGACCATGATTTTCTGGAAGCAGCTAGGGGCGGAGCTGAAACTGAAAGGCATCCTGGTGTAGCGAAACACTCCTGCATGTGTCACAAAGGCTGTGAGGTTTCGGCTGCTGGGGTGGAGGGGCACCTGTAAGTACCCCTGTCTGAGGTCGAGCTTGGAGAACACCTCAGAGCCATAGAACTGAGCAGTGAGTTCTTCTGAGGTGGGCAGTGGATACTTATCAGGGACCACTGCCTTATTTACTGCACGTAGATCGACGCAGACACGCAGGCCCCCCGACTTCTTCTTAGCCACCACGAGGTTTGAGACCCAAGGTGACGCGTCCACCAGTTCAATGATGCCAGCTTCCAGCAGTTGTTGCAGCTCGGCGGAGACCCCATCACGGAGAGCCAACGGGATGCAGCGCAGTGGTTGGATGACAGATTTCACAGCAGGGTTGAGGAGAGGTTGATGGGCGAAGGCGGAGAGGCAGCCCAGCCCCATAAACAGCGATGGCCACTTCTGCTGCCTAGATGTGGCAACAGTCAGGATTGCTGCCCCCCTTGTGTCTAAGAGGGAGAACCCCAGAGCGGAGAACAGGTCCAGGCCCATCAGGTTGGCCCCACGGCGTGCCACATTAAAAACTGCATTGGGCACCAGCTTGGTTCCATAGCGGACAGTCACTTGGAGAGAGCCAACCAGATCGATTTTGGAGTCACCATACCCACAGAGGACAGCTGAGGGTGCGGACAGTGGCAGTGAACTGAAAAATTGACTGTAGGTATCAACATTCAGGAGAGACACACCTGCACCGGTGTCCAACAGCAGGGGGATGCACACATCATTAATGTTGACTGTGCATGATTTGAATGACACTGGCCCAGAGCTCACCTTGTGAATGACGGCGGTTGAAGACTGGGGGGTGTGGCCCTCTGACCCAGCCGGGGAAGATCGATAGACGTTGGCAAAGTGATTTTGCTTACCACAGCTACGGCATGTCTGGCCACGGGCAGGGCAGTTCTGAGCCCTTGAAACATGAGACCGAGACCCACAGTTACCACAAGACTGTTGAGGGCGGGGCCGAGAACGCCGTCGTTGCAGTTGCAAGACGTCCCCAGTGGAGTCGGCGCCCGCCTCGCTCTGGCTGGGTTGCGTCCCGAGGGGCAGCCGTGAGTAGAGGGAGGAGTCGTTGGCAGCTTGACTGGAGGTGGCCACTTGCTGTGTATTTAGCACAGCAGCACACTCAGCTGCTCCCTCAACCTGTAGTGCGATGGTAATTGCTCTGGACAGCAGAGATCGTCTTTTTCCAGCAGGAGAGTCTCACGCACCTTTGCGTTGTTGGTGTGTTCAATTAGCTGGTCGCGAACCATCTCGTCCCGAAGCGCGCCAAACTTGCATGAGCTAGCTAGCCCTCGCAAATTAGCTACATACTGCTGCACCGACTCACCAGGCAGTTGGTGTCGCTGACGGAATATAAATCGCCGAAGGAGGGCACTCTGTGGAGCAGCGAAATGGGTGCTCATAAGTCCCACAGCTTCGTCAAAGCTTGTGACGTTCCCCAGAGTCCCGAGCACACGATGACCCTCTGCTCCCAAGCAGTGTAGCAAGAGCCGTCTTCCTAGCCTGGCTCACGTCGTCGAGCCCTGAGGCGATGATGTAATTTTCAAAACTATGTAGCCAGCGAGTTCATGGTACCAGAGGCTCGCCAGGTAATGCCAGGAAGGGGGCAGGTGGTGGGAGAGAGATATATCCCATCCTCATCGCCAATATTGTATTTAGAAATCACGTCAGGACACAGCGCTGTCGCTCGACACAACCGCTACGTTCCATTCTTTATTTAGACTGACCCAGCATCACAGGCAGACCCGATCAAACGACCCAGAGCCCGCAGGCATCACCAATCGATCCCAGCACAATAGAACAGCACCAAATCAAATGCAGCACTGTCGATGTGTGCAGACATAACACTGATATTTACCGAACTAATCGCGGTAGCCCTTCCAGGGGAATCACAGAGTAGTTACGTCTACCACCAGACGCAGCTGGGCTAACTCAGACACAGTTGTGCTAGCTAAGTGGGCAGCATGGCGACACACGGAGCACCGAAGCAGTGGTGTTTAACAAAGACCGAGACGGTGAACTCTTTTGAGAACTGGCGTCAGAACCTCCTTTATATACTGTCGCTCGACGCCGGGTTTGCCCCCTTCCTGCTCGATGGCGTGGAGTGGGAGAAGAAGTCTAAAACATCCCCTGTCCGGTGATTCACAGACGACGGTGAAGATATTCCCGCGCCCCGGCGTCGCAATAAAGAACAGAAGGTAACCATGTTAGAGCTAATGTTGGGACAGATAGCCAATTATTGTCCTGTAATCTCTCGTCACAGCATAGTCAGGCACTCCACATCTATTGACGGCATATGGCAAGCTATTCGTCTACATTACGGCTTTCAGTGCACCGGGGCTGTGTCTGAACTCCCCAAGTCAAAGCAATCCATCCTTGTCCGGACAAGGAGGTCATGTCCCCTTTGTAAATGTGCCTGATAATCACTTCCTCAGCAAATGTTCCTTTCTGCCCCCCCAAGATAAAATGTACATGGCAAAGTCGCATCAGGTTTTGGGAGAGCAGGTCGAGACTGATGATGAGGTAGAGGAGTGCGTTAGTGGGGAGCCAGCGCCATCTAGTAGTGTGAAACGTGTCAAACAGTCCTCTTACCTCGATGCCTTCCATGAACACTGCCCTGTGCGTCTCACCATTGATAGTGGGGCAACAGGCAACATGATGAGGGCCTCATGCGCGACCAGGCTGGGCGTCACCGTCACAGGAAGTACGCAGTCCGCATTCAAAGCAGCTGGCTCGTACCTTTTGCAAGTACTGGGAGAAACACGGACACACTTCCAGAGAGATGGCCATGACCTCTATTTTGAGGGCCTCGTTGTTGAGAATCTCGACTCTGACATCCTGGCTGGAATTCCCTTTATGGAAAAGAACGACGTCTCCGTCAGACCAGCCAAACACTACATCTGCTTGGGCGAGGATATATACCGCTATGGCACCCTCCAAACACCGATGGACAGGCATGCCATACGGCGCGCACACGTGCTCCGCGCTCCGGATAAATCTACTGTGTGGCCAGGGGAGTACATCGAGCTCGAGCTGCCTCCTGAGCTGTGCAATGTGGACAGTGAGCTGGCTGTTGAACCACATGTCGATGTCTCATGTGACCAGTCTGACACACAGCAGTGGCTTGCCCCAACTTTGCTACAGGGTGTGTCCGGGAAGATCCGTGTTCCAAATCTCACTGGCGAGTTGCGGCTGGTCCAGAAAAGCCACCACCTATGCCATGTCCGTGCTACATATGTCCCGTCACTCAGTGACGCCGCCGTGCCAGCTGATCCCCCCAAACTGGCCCCGACGACCACGTCAGCCTTGTCCTCTGACCTTGTCGCTCTGGACCCAGATAACATCATGCCTGCTGACATCAGAGATGAGTTCCGCGCCCTGCATAGAGAGTTTGATGTAGTGTTTGATCCCCACTTTGAAGGATATAACGACGCTGTGGGTCCATTCCAGGCCAGGGTGAGCATGGGACCTGTCCTACCTCTGCCCTTCACCAACAGGTCGGCCTGGCTTGCCATACAGGCAGGATGCTCTGACCTCAGACGGACCCGCGCTCACCTCCGTCATGGTACGCGTCCATCCAAGAAGCTGACTAACATTCATGATGTGAAACGTTACCTGAACGTCACCACAGTGGCTAAGGACGGCCCCCTAGTTGTTCACCGGCACACACCCCTCGCAGCCTCAACGGACTGCATCGTTGTGCCTCGGTCTGTCCTCGATGGCCTACTGACCTCTCTTCATATCAAGTTCGATCACCCCACCCACACCCAGTTGAAGACAGGTGTGCAACGCTACTTCTACGCGTTGGATATGGACTCTGCTGTGCAACATGTCTCCAGTGGCTGCCACCAGTGTGCAGCTCTGAAGAAAGCCCCTGCAGTCGTATCTGACCAGTCTACATGTGACCCTCCAGAAGTCATCGGGTCTTCTTTCGTGGCTGATGTGTTCAGGCGGGACCGCCAGTTCATTCTGATTGTCCGGGAGTGTGTCACGTCTTTCACGCTGTCTTGTCTCATCGACGACGAGCGCAGAGACACTCTCAGGGACGCTTTAACCCGCTTATGTATGGGTCTGTGCCCTCTCAACGGCCCCTTTGCTGTGATCAGGACTGACCCTGCCCCTGGTTTTGCTGCATTGGCAGGGGATGGGGCCCTCGCTATGCACAAACTAGTTGTTGAGGTGGGCAACGCCAAGAATGTCAGTAAAATCCAGTGGCGGAGAAGGCTGTTCAAGAGATTCAGGGGGAGATTCTTCGTCTCGAGCCTAACTATAGGGCTGTTACTCCCCTGTTACCCTCTGTCACTACGGCCAACCTGAACAGTCGTGTTAGGTCGCGTGGATTGTCTGCTCGTGGAATGCTGCTTCAGCGTGACCAGTTCTCCCATAGGCAGTTGCCTGTGGTCGACCAGGACCTCATCTTGAAACAACACTCGGAGTGTGTCACCAACCATCCGTACAGCATGAAGTCAAAGGTGCCCTCTGGTCGTGTGGCCGTACCTCCCGCCATTCGACCTGGTGAACTGATGTACTGGTAAGGTGACCGGAATAAGTCAAGGGCCCGTGACAGGTACCTCTTCACGAGCGTGGATGGTTCATGGTGCAATATCCAGACGTTCACGGGGTCTCAACTCCGTCGCACCTCCTACAGGGTCAGGCTGGGTGACTGCTACAAAGTGGAAGGTCCCTCTACAGCCTCTGAACCCCTCGCGGACGATTTCGCGTCTGATGAGGACTGGGACAACCCTGCCCCGCACTGCCCTGGCATACCACCAGCCATCGCCGAGCCCCCACCTGCACCTTGCCTGCCTTGTGATAACGATATGAGGCTGGGGGATGCGACTGTTCTTCCCGTCGAGGTCTAGCCTGGGGGGGGGGGGGGAACTCCCCTGGCGAGTGTGTGCCTGCTCTTGCACCTGATGCTGCACCTCGACGCTCGGAGTGTCGCCGGCGCTTGCCGCGGCATTTAGAGGACTTTGAACTTTAGGCCAGCTGTTTGTGTGTACTGGTGATAATGTTTTGTCTTACCTTACAAGTCTAGTTATATAGCCTGAGCTGTGATGTTGCCTGGTGTTCTGTGGTGGTATTGTTGTACTGTGTGAAGGGGGGGGGTCTTTCTTTTGGAAAAAAAATGGGTGATGCCAGTAGTGGTTGCGGTTGCTATAGTTACCAAGCCTCCCTTCCGGTCTGCCTGCGTCGCAGTCTCGGTTGTTCTTCCTGTTTCAACTAAATGGCCGCTGCCGCACGTTACCATCTGCGTTGTGTGATTCATTGATATCGTCTCTCATTACTGGCGCAGATCAATGTGATTGGTACTGAATAAGGTGGAGGTCAACTATTGGTTGTTCCTGAATACTATATAAGGCAGACTCGCCTCCAGGGTGCTCTCTTGGTACTCCGCTCTACTCTGGATAGCTAGGTTGTTACAGTGTAATAATAAATATACTACGTTACTGTCATAAGTCTGCCGTGTGCACTTTCCAGTTATCTGCTTAAACAGCTTAGAGCATTATTAGTGTTTCATACACGACAGTTTGGCGACGAGGATGGGATGTTTAAGTTGGAAGTCACAGAGTTTATTGTATTTAGAAATCACGTCAGGACACAGCGCTGTCGCTCGACACAACCTCTCCGTGGCATTCTTTATTTAGACTGACACAGCATCAAAGGCAGACCCGATCAAACAACCCAGAGCCCGCAGGCATCACCAATCGATCCCAGCACAATAGAACAGCACCAAATCAAATGCAGCACTGTCGATGTGTGCATACATAACATTTCCCCCCCCCCCCGGCAGGATTTCAAACATGAAAGGTTGACACAAAGTCCTCTAGGTGGCCAGGGCGTAAACGTGTGCGAACAGGTCGCGGGGCGGCCTGAGGCTGGGCAGGCCGAGGTGGGGAGGGAGATGGCAGGGGGAGCTGAGGCCCAGAAATGTCTGGGGCCCGTGTAGGAGCTGCATGAAGCCCCGGGGCGTCTCGCCATGCTGAGGGAATGGCTATGGTTGTGTCACCAGCTGTGTGTGGCGGAGCTGACACCTTCCGTAGACGACTGGAGTGCCACCGAGTGCCATCGCTGAGGAGGTAAGTGGCTGGGCCCAGCTGACGGGTGACTTGGAGAGGAGATGACCAGTATGAAGCCATTTTATTGTCCCTGTGGGGCCTGCGGACCCTGACCCAGTCTGACACATTGATGTCTGGCACCCTGGTTCGTTTTGACTGGTCAAACCGTTGCTTCATCCGCGTCTGCTGATGAGTGACTGAGGCTCTGACCCCAGAGGGAGGTGCCTGAGGTGTGGAGGGGCGGAGCCTGTCAAGGGGCATGCACAGTTCCCGGCCTAGCATGAGAGAGGCTGGGGAGACGCCTGTGGTCGAGTGCTGTGTGGCCCGATAGTGTAGCAAAGTGTGACGGATGGCCTGCGTGAAAGAGCACCCTTGGGCCATGTGTGCTCTGAGGCCGTTCTTCAGTGACTGGTGAAAACGTTCAACGCCGCCATTGGCCTGGGGGTGGTAGTACGCAGTGCGTATATGACGGATGCCCTTGCTTTCGAGATAAGCAGTGAACTCAGCAGAGACCAGCTGAGGGCCGTTGTCAGTGGTGATGGCCTTTGGGAGGCCCCAGCGAGAGAAAAGAGAGTCCAGGAAGTCGATGATGATCTGTGAGGTCACAGTGCCGGAAGTGGTGAGTTCAGGCCATTTTGAGTGTAGATCGTAGGCGACCACCATGAAGCGTTGGTGGTGGGGAACTCCATGGATCTCACCACAAATGTCCAACTGCAGGTGTTCCCAGGGCTGAGAGGGCCAGGCGAGAGGTTGCAGGGGTGGGGGAGCCTGGTGGCCAGTCTTGCCACTCACAAGGCAGGCAGAACAGTCCTTCACCAGAGCCTCAATATCTCTGTCTATCCCCGGCCACCACACCAGGTCTCGGCAGCGCTGTTTCAGTTTCACAATGCCCAGGTGGCCTTCATGCGCCGTATTCAAAACACGTGCACGGAGAGCAGCTGGGACCACTGTGCAAAACCCACATGCCACGCAGGTGTCGTTCCAGCAGGAGAGCTCCTGTCTGACTCGGGCGAACGCAGCCAGCTCCTCTGGGACCTTGTGAGGCCAGCCGTTCTGGATGTAGGTGCGGAGCTGGGAGAGGACAGGGTCCTGTTCGGAGGCTGCCCTCAGCTCCTGCAGAGAGACAGTGGCCTGGAGGGGTGTGTGTAGCATTTGGACAATGTCCTTTTCCACACAGTCAGTGTCCGTCTGTGGAGCTGGGGTGGAGACAGAGCGAGAGAGCAGGTCGGCGACAACATTGTCTCTGCCTGGGGTGAACTGCAGGCTGAAGTTGTACTGGCGGAGGCGGTCAGACCAGCGGTGCAGCCTCAGGGGTTTGTGGCCTGTCCCAGATGTGGACAGCAGCGCTGTCAGGGCCTGGTGATCTGTCCTGAGGGTGAAGGAGCGGCCATAGAGGTAGAGGTGCCACCTTTCACAAGCCCAGATACAGGCTAACGCCTCACGCTCACCCATGGAGTACCGCTGCTCGGTCAGGTTGAGGGCACGGGAGGCGAAGGCAATGGGCTTCTCCACACCGTTCTGGGTTTGAGACAGCACGGCCCCTATCGCTGTGGCTGATGCGTCACAGGTCACAAAGGTGGAGCTGGAGATGTTGAAGTGAGCCAACACTGGTGGTGAAGTCAGTTGAGTCTTGAGATCACGCACAGCGTCACTGCATGCCTTTGACCACACCCATGGCTCGTCCTTATGCAGCAGCTGGCGCAGGGGGGCTGTGGTCGCAGAGTACTGGGGAAGAAACCTCAGGTAGTAACTTGTCATACCCAGGAAGGAGGCGACCTGGGCGGCCGAGCTGGGCTCAGGGATGGCCTGAATGGCGTCCACGTTGGATTGTAGTGGAGTTACACCACTCGCTGACAGCCGGAACCCCACGAAGTCGATGGCTGGCACAGAGAGGACACATTTCTCAGCATTGAGAGTTAGCTTGTGCTTGGACAGGGCTGCGAAGACCATGTTAAGGCGCTTGTCGTGGATTTCACTGGTGGGCCCATGTACCACTATATCGTCCAGATAAATGGCCACGCCCAGTATGCCAGCCAGCACGGAGACCATGATTTTCTGGAAGCAGCTAGGGGCGGAGCTGAGACCGAAAGGCATCCTGGTGTAGCGAAACACTCCTGCATGTGTCACAAAGGCTGTGAGGTTTCGGCTGCTGGGGTGGAGGGGCACCTGTAAGTACCCCTGTCTGAGGTCGAGCTTGGAGAACACCTCAGAGCCATAGAACTGAGCAGTGAGTTCTTCTGAGGTGGGCAGTGGATACTTATCAGGGACCACTGCCTTATTTACTGCACGTAGATCGACGCAGACACGCAGGCCCCCCGACTTCTTCTTAGCCACCACGAGGTTTGAGACCCAAGGTGACGCGTCCACCGGTTCAATGATGCCAGCTTCCAGCAGTTGTTGCAGCTCGGCGGAGACCCCATCACGGAGAGCCAACGGGATGCGGCGCAGTGGTTGGATGACAGATTTCACAGCAGGGTTGAGGAGAGGTTGATGGGTGAAGGCGGAGAGGCAGCCCAGCCCCATAAACAGCGATGGCCACTTCTGCTGCCAAGGTGTGGCGACAGTCAGGATTGCTGCCCCCCTTGTGTCTAAGAGGGAGAACCCCAGAGCGGAGAACAGGTCCAGGCCCATCAGGTTGGCCCCACGGCGTGCCACATGAAAAACTGCATTAGGCACCAGCTTGGTTCCATAGCGGACAGTCAGTTGGAGAGAGCCAACCAGATCGATTTTGGAGTCACCATACCCACAGAGGACAGCTGAGGGTGCGGACAGTGGCAGTGAACCGAAAAATTGACTGTAGGTATCAACATTCAGGAGAGACACACTTGCACCGGTGTCCAACAGCAGGGGAATGCACACATCATTAATGTTGACTGTGCATGATTTGAATGACACTGGCGCAGAGCTCACCTTGTGAATGACGGCGGTTGAAGACTGGGGGGTGTGGCCCTCTGACCCAGCCGGGGAAGATCGACAGACGTTGGCAAAGTGATTGTGCTTACCGCAGCTACGGCATGTCTGGCCACGGGCAGGGCAGTTCTGAGCCCTTGAAACATGAGACCGAGACCCACAGTTACCACAGGACTGTTGAGGGCGGGGCCGAGAACGCCGTCGTTGCAGTTGCAAGACGTCCCCAGTGGAGTCGGCGCCCGCCTCGCTCTGGCTGGGTTGCGTCCCGAGGGGCAGCCGTGAGTAGAGGGAGGAGTCGTTGGCAGCTTGACTGGAGGTGGCCACTTGCTGTGTATTTAGCATAGCAGCACACTCAGCTGCTCCCTCAACCTGTAGTGCGATGGTAATTGCTCTGGACAGCAGCAGATCATCTTTTTCCAGCAGGAGAGTCTCACGCACCTTTGCGTTGTTGGTGTGTTCGATTAGCTGGTCGCGAACCATCTCGTCCTGAAGCGGGCCAAACTTGCATGAGCTAGCTAGCCCTCGCAAATTAGCTACGTACTGCCGCACAGACTCACCAGGCAGTTGGTGTCGCTGACGGAATATAAATCGCCGAAGGAGGGCACTCTGTGGAGCAGCGAAATGGGTGCTCATAAGTCCCACAGCTTCGGCAAAGCTTGTGACGTTCCCCAGAGTCCCGAGCACACGATGACCCTCTGCTCCCAAGCAGTGAAGCAACAGAGCCGTCTTCCTAGCCTGGCTCACGTCGTCGAGCCCTGAGGCGATGATGTAATTTTCAAAACTATGTAGCCAGCGAGTCCATGGTACCGGAGGCTCGCCAGGTAATGCCAGGAAGGGGGCAGGTGGTGGGAGAGAGATATCAGCCATCCTCGTCGCCAATATTGTATTTAGAAATCACGTCAGGACACAGCGCTGTCGCTCGACACAACCTCTCCGTGGCATTCTTTATTTAGACTGACACAGCATCAAAGGCAGACCCGATCAAACAACCCAGAGCCCGCAGGCATCACCAATCGATCCCAGCACAATAGAACAGCACCAAATCAAATGCAGCACTGTCGATGTGTGCATACATAACAGAGTTAGCATGTCAAGCAGCTCCAGCGAGGCAGAAGTCAATGATGAACAACCAGAGAGACGTTCGGTGAGTGAAAGGACCGTCGAACAGAAGATGGCATTTGGTATGCCAGAAGATTTCCACTTCGAGGAAAGTGAGTAAAGTTTTGATAGTTATCGCCAGCGGTTAGAGCGGTACTTCGCAGCAAATGGATTGGACACTCGAGATGAGAAAACCAAAGCGGTATTTCTTACGGTGGTAGGAAAAAGGGCGCATAGCTTGCTGATGGATTTGTGTGCGCCAGATAAGCCATCGGGTAAAACATATGAAGTACTGGTGGGAATGCTAGAAAAGCACTACATCCCGAAAACCAACTTTATTGCCGAGAGATGCAAGTTTCACGGAAGAAACCAAAAGGAAAACGAAACAATGAGTACATTGCAAGTTTGAGAAAGTTAGCAGCCACATGCAAATTTGGAACATTTTTAGATGAAGCACTCTGTGGAGTTAAGAGCAGTGAGCTAAGAGATCGGTTACTCAATGCTGCTCACACAAAAGACTTAACGTTACAGCTCGCAGTTGAAATGGCGCTTTCTTTTGAGGTAACAAAAGGCAACAGTACGCAACAGTTTGCACAGAAAGGCTATAAAGCTAATGTGGTGGAAAAGAAGGCTAACATAAAGCATAGCGAGGCTAAGGTAAAGTCTACAGCTAACGGAAAGCCCTGCTATCGCTGCAATGGAAAAGGCCACAGACCGGATGAATGCAGGTTCAAGGACGCAGAGTGTCACCAGTGAAAGAAAAAGGGACACATCGCAAAAGCATGCCGTTCACCTAAAGAAGGAAGCTATGGCAAGGCATCGAAAGGGACCATGCATTTGGAATGTTGCCACGCTCTCAAGCACGAGACATGTACAAATTCCAGCGCTATCAAGCAGCAGGGAAGACTTGTTTGCAACGCTCACAGTCTTCGGGCAGATGGAGATCCTATCCAGCCTCAGCTCTGCAGTGCCAGAGATGACTGCTGTGTGCCGACAAGGTGCATGGTGGATGCTGTACAGAACATTGACACTGGTCAGACATTGGAGGGGCTGAACTTTTTGCAATGGGCACGGGTAAAGGTGACATTGTGAAACCCTACTATGTGTATGTCAGTGTAAATGGTACAAGGGTGAAAATGGAGGTAGACACTGGCGCAGCCGTGTCAGTGATATCTGAAACTCTACTTAAACGCAGGTTTAAAGATGTGAAACTTAGTCCTGCAAATTGTGTGCTGAAAACCTACAGTGAGGAATCTGTTAAGCTCGCGCACCAGAACCTGACCCGTGTGGCGAAACCCAAGACAGACAGACACGAGATGACTTCAAAAGCTACAAAGGGAGGTTTTATTGTGGGAGGGAAATGTATGGTGAAAAAAGGCGTTCTGTTAGTGGGATGTGTGAATAAACTATGTGTGGTGTCCCGTGGTTTGCGTGAATAACTATGTGTGAGTGTTTTTAGCCAATGTGTGGTGTGGTATGTAAATGACCAGGAGGTGTTGAAAAAATGTGCGTGCACCTGGCGAGAAAGTCCAGTCCGTGATCCAAGAGGGGTTGTCCGAGAAAGTCCAGGTCCGAGATCCGGGAAGTCGAGTCCGAAAGGAGGGGTCCAGATAGAGGGACAAGGGGGGAGATCGCAGGAGAGGTCCGGGGAGAAACGTGAAGGTCGCTGGGGACGAGGGAGACGCGGGGAGCCGTGGAAATCGCGGAGGGAGAGTCTTGGGAGGAAACAGAGACACGAAGATAAGACACTGGGGAATAAACAGAATGCAAGGAACGCTGGAGGGCTTGTCAGAACTTTACCGCAGGGTTCAGTACGTCGAAGCACTGAGAGACGTTCTGGGAGGCTTCTTGTAGAAGGCTGCCTGATTGCCACAGGTGTGCCTGATGGATGATGGCAAACACCTGGTGCAGTGCAGCGCTCGTCTCAGAGCGCGAGCCGAGCGCTCGGATGTTTCCGGCACGTCCGAGCTGGGGGAGTGGCTTGAACGTGCCGGGGAGGCAGCTCGGGGCGGTGTAACCACAACAGGACCCCCCCTCCTACGGGAGACACCGGGCGACCTTCCGATGGCGTTGGGGTGGGCCCGATAGAACTCCTCCAGGAGTGCGGGGTCGGCCAGGTAGGACCGGGGAACCCAGCTGCGGTCCTCGGGCCCATAGCCAACCCAGTCCACCAGGTATTGGTACCCACGCCCCCGGCGGCGTACGGCGAGCAGCTGGTCGACATCCCAGACCATGTCACCACCGTCGCGGACCCTGGGGGGTGGCTACCGGTTTGACGCGCGAGACATGGAAGACGGGATGGATCTTGAGTGAGGTAGGGAGATGGAGACGCACCGCCGAAAGGTTGACGATGCGGTCGATGGTGTAGGGACCGACGTAGCGGGGAGCCAGCTTTCGGTTGAGGGTAGGGAGGGGCAGGTCCCGGGCCAGGAGCCATACCCTCTGGCCAGGTCGATAAGCCGGGGCCGGCATTCTCCGCCGGTTGGCGCTGCGCCGGGCCCGCTCTGTAGCTCGCAACATAGCGGCCCGGGCGGTCTTCCAAACGCGCCGACATCGGCGGAGATGGGCCCTCGTGGACGGGACCGCCACCTCCAACTCCTGATGGGGGAACAGAGGGGGTTGATAGCCCAGGGAACACTCGAAGGGGGACAAACCGGTAGCCGAACTCTCCATGGAGTTGAGCGAGTACTCCACCCAGGGCAGGTACTTGCTCCAGGAGGCGGGGTTGCTGGTGGTAACGCAACGCAAAGCCGCCTCCAGGGCTTGATTGGCCCGCTCTGCCTGCCCATTGGTCTGGGGGTGATACCCGGAGGAGAGGCTGACCGTGGCCCCAATCCCCTTACAGAAGGCCTGCCATACCTTCGAAGTGAACTGGGGACCACGGTCAGAGACAATGTCCAGGGGAATCCCATGAGGTCGGACGACGTGGGAGACGAGAAGGTCCGCCGTCTCGGCTGCAGAGGGGAGTTTGGTGAGGGCAACAAAATGGACGGCCTTGGAAAACCGGTCGACAATGGTCAGAATGGTGTCATTGCCTTGGGACACGGGGAGGCCAGTTACGAAGTCCAAGGCAATGTGGGACCAAGGTCGGCCGGGGACAGGAAGGGGGCGCAGGAGACCTGCTGGAGGGCGATGGAGAGCCTTGCTGCGGGCGCAGGTGGTGCAGGCTGCCACGAACTCTCTGGTGTCGGCCTCCATGGTGGGCCACCAGAAACCCCTGCGGATGAAGGCCGCCGTTCGGTAGACACCGGGGTGGCAGGCAAGATGGCTGGAGTGGCCCCACTCCAGCACCTGGGGCCGGACAGAGGGAGGCACAAATAGCCGGTTCCGGGGTCCATTGCCTGGGTCGGGATGGGCGCGCTGGGCCCTTCTCACCACTGATTCGATGGCCCAGGTGACGGCACCCACCACCCGGGCCGGGGGAAGGATGGTGTCTGGGGCGTCAGGGGACCCCTCGGGAAACAGACGGGAGAGGGCGTCTGCCCTGATGTTCTTGGTGCCCGGGCGGTAGGTGAGGGTGAAGTCGAACCGGCTGAAGAAGAGAGCCCAGCACGCCTGCCTGGGGTTGAGCCTCTTAGCCGTCCGTACGTAGGTCAGGTTTTTGTGATCGGACCATACGATGAACGGCTGCCCTGCTCCCTCCAGCCAGTGTCTCCACTCCTCTAGGGCGGCGTGGACGGCCAGCAACTCCCTGTTGCCGATGTCATAATTCTTCTCCGCAGGACTGAAACGCCGGGAGAAGAAGGCGCACGGGTGGATCTTCTGGTCCTCCTCCGACCGCTGGGAGAGGACGGCTCCGATGCCCGTGTCCGATGCGTCCGCCTCCACGATGAACTGTCTGCACGGGTCCGGGTGGGCGAGCACCGGAGCCGTTGTGAACAGCCTCTTCAGGGCCAAGAAGGCGGCTTCCGCCTCCGAGGTCCAGGAGAAGGGGCGGAGGTTGGAGGTGAGTGCAGTGAGGGGGGCGGCCACACGGCTGAACCCCCTGATGAAGCGCCGGTAGAAGTTTGCAAACCCCAGGAAGCGCTGGAGTTGCGTCCTGTTGGTGGACCGTGCCCACTCCTCCACCGCTCGGGTCTTCCTGGGGTCAGTGCGGACGAGCCCCTTCTCCACGATGTGGCCAAGGAACTCCACGGAGGCGGAGTGGAACACGCACTTCTCGGCTTTCACGAAGAGCCTGTTCTCCAGCAGCCGTTGGAGGACCAGGCGGACATGCTGGTGGTGTTCCTCCTCAGTCCTGGAGAACACGAGTATGTCATCCAGGTACACCACCGCGAACGTGTTCAGCATGTCCCGGAGCACGTCGTTGACCAATGCCTGGAAGACGGCCGGGGCGTTGGTGAGGCCGAAGTGCCCTAGGTGGGTGTTGAAGGCCGTCTTCCATTCATCCCCTTCCCGGATGCGCACCAGATGGTACGCGCTGCGCAGATCCAGCTTCGTGAACACCGTGGCGTGAGTGAGTGGCTCGAACGTGGAACTCATAAGGGGGAGTGGGTATTTATTTTTCACCGTGATATTATTTAACATTCGATAATCTATGCAAGGCCTCAGGCTGCCCTCCTTCTTTGCCACAAAAAAGAAGCCCGCCGCCACCGGGGAAGACGAGGGCCTTATGATTCCTGAGGCCAGGGACTCTGATATAATTGCGCATAGCCTTCTCTGGGACGGAGAGGTTATACAACCGACCGGTGGGAAGGGCGGCCCCGGGAAAGAGATCTATGGCACAATCATAGGGACGGTGAGGGGGGGAGGGAAAGTGCACTCTCTTTACTAAATACAGGGGCTAAGTCGTGATAAATGGAAGGAACACCAGTGAGATCCGTGGGAGGAGGCACGGGTCTGAGGCCGCTGGACGGGGAGTGGGCGGAGCGAAGGCAGTTGGCATGACACGCAACGCTCCAACCCAAAATCCGCCCAGTAGACCAAGAGATGTAGGGATCGTGCCGTTCCAACCACGGTCTTCCTAACACCAGGGGCGCTGTGGGAGCGTGCAAAACCAAGAAACGGATAGCTTCCACGTGATTACCCGAAAGAGTGAGGGTGAGGGAAGCAGTGCTGTGTGTGATTTTACCAAGTGAACGTCCATCTAGGGCTTGGGCTGTGAGGGGTGTGTCTAGGGGGACGAGTGGAATGCCGGCCTGCCGGGCCAGCGAGGTGTCCATCAAACACTCGTCCGCCCCCGAATCCAGGAGTGCACCAACAGACAGTGAGCGGTTACCCCAGGTGAGACTGACCGGAAAAAGGTGGTTGTGCTCCTTCTTGGGCTGGGGCTGAGGAAGGGTCGTCAGGCTCACTAAGACACCCCTCACTAGTGAGCCGGGTCTTTTTGGGCGAGTCGGGCAGGCCTTGATATAGTGGCCCGACCTCCCGCAGTAGAGGCAGAGGTGGCCACGCATCCTCTGCTCCCTAACTTCCAGCGGGAGCCGTGACCGACCCAACTGCATGGGCTCCTCCTCCGGCCTGGATCCAGAAGCCACCCAGGGTTGCGAGGGGGAGTGTGAGGGTGGAGAGAGCCCACGGGACGCTGACCCAGGGAAGGCACCGGTAGGACGGACGGGGGTTGGTCTATGGGAGGGGCCAGCGCGCGGGGCGCGTTCCTGGCGCCGCTCCCGCAGCCGTTCGTCCATCTGGAGGGCGAGGGTGATGAGCTCGTTGAAGGAGGCAGGGCGGTCCCGAACGATAAGATCTTTGATGGGCTCGCTCAGCCCCCTCCTGTACGCGCTCTTGAGCGCAGTGTCATCCCACCCACTGTCTGCCGCGAGTATCCTTACCTCCATAGTCTAGTCAGTTAAGGCAAAATGGCTGCAAAAAGTCATTCACATTTGAGCCTATGTTTTTCTGTTAATTTAGAGTCCAATAAAGAAAAAAATGCAAGGAGCCCAAAATTTTAGGTGGGGGAAGTCTCTGAAATGGCCACGCCCACTTTTTAGGCCTGGAAATCAGTATCTCGGCTCCTGAATGTCGCAGAGAGCTGATCATGGGCTCAAAAGAAGCAGAAGCACCACATTTATATAAGCATTATGAACAAACATATACCCCAAAACCTTTACTTTTTCAGATATTTTAAGAAAACTAATTTTTACTGGTCACGTTTCACGTATCAGCTCCTGAAGGTTGTAAAAAGCTATATTTGCCATGAATCTCATTCGCTGCCTATGTTATAAAGCATGAAGCACAATACACACACGAATCATGAGTTTAGAAAATATCTTAGTTGTCTGTGGTTCTTCTTATCACTTGGGATGTAATGCCGCCTCTGACCACAATTACAAATTGGCGCTGTTTGTTTATCAAGTGGTTGATTCTACAGGAAAGGAAGCAGAAGTGCACATGTTTCAGTAAAGCTAGTTTACTGTAAACATTTGCCAAAATATGACATGCATGCCTCATCTGGCCTTCATATCAGTGAGTTATGTTTCACTACTGGAACAATGTTGTTGACACAATCAAGAAGGTTCTTATCTTCATAAGATCCTTTCGAGAGGCAAACTTCATCATGATGATCAGTGCACTTGAGCAGCTCATTCCTCTTTTCTTTGCACTTGATCATACACACTATGCCAGATGGGCATCAGTGTTTCTTCAGGATCTCAAAGAGCTCAAATGGAGACACCCATACTTGTTCAAGGAATTTCTTTCAGGCTCTTTCACAGTAAACACCAGAGACAACCCATTCTCAAAGATTGCATGTGATCAAAAGCAGGAACATAACATAAAGGTCATCAAGTCTGACACTGGATATGTCGATATCATCAATCGGGAAGATCAAGAGTTCTTCAGGAAACTCGAACTTGCGCTACCCGAAATCCAGCGCTACCTAGATGAGGTCGAAGGTCAAGATCCATCACACGGGCACAAAGAAATGCTGGATTCCTTCAAGGAAACATTTTCAAGCCACACACTCAAGGTGTACCAGGGTATCCTTACCAACCCGTTCGATGAAGCTCAGTTCATGAGGTTGAACTCATCCATTCCCTTCCCAGATGTCATAAGTAAAGACTCCAGTTTTGTCTTTACAGTCGGCAAAACTCAGCATGACCAGTTTGTGCAGGAGCGAATTGTATTAAGTAAGAAGGATGTCAATGCAACCATCTCACGAAATGCCCTGAAACTCCCAAGTTCATGTGCAAAAGTCCAACTCGCTAGCCCTGCAATCAAGCCACCCAAAGGAACCTTTGCAAAGCTGAAGGAGGCCTGCAGATCAAGAGAAGAAGAGACAAGGAAGTTATTTGGTGGTGAATTCACAGGTGAAACTAATTGTTTCACCATTGTAAAGTCAGTTATTCAAATATTTTAGATGTTACTTAAGTCTTACCAGATTTTTAATACAGTGATATTCATTGATTCAATTTCACATTCAAGTTAATTGATTTGACAGTAAGCCCAAGAGTTACACTTAGCTTAACTATTCATTTCAATTTCAGGTTTACCCGACGCCTTGTCAACAAAGGATGGAGATATTTATCATAGCCAAAAGTCTCAAATTCTTAAGGACATCGGTGTACAAGTTCAATCTACATCCTCAGAAGGACTTGTGATAGATTTGTCTGTGCAAGTACGAATCATGGCAAAGTCTCTCACCAAAGGCATGACATTCCAAGACTTTGTAATCAAAGTGTTGAACAGCATTGCCAGGATCGGTCATGAGAAGAAAGCCAATCGTATTGACATTGTGGCTGACCTCTACCAGAATATGAGTATCAAGACTGCGACTAGGAAGAACCGGGGATCAGCAGGTAGTTCACAGATGGCTTTCAGTGAGAATGACATCATGCCAGAATCTAAGCAATTCTTTGAAGCTTTTCTGTCTAATGTAGACAACAAAGTAGCCCTGAATCTAATGTTCGCCAGGATTGCTCAGGCACAAGCGTGGAACTGGGACAAGGAGTTCAGCATCACCTACGGCAGAAAGGTGCTTGCAAACTTCGGCGAAAGCTTCGAGATCCAGCTTTATGACAGCATAGATATGCTTGAGGAGGCTGACAACCGCATCGTTTGCCATGTGATGCACATGCTAAACAAGGGGATCAAGTCAGTTACAGTTAGAACAGTCGACTCCGATGTGGTAGTCATCCTACTAGGGTTCACTACACAGTTCCTATCAGTATGTAATGACTTGCAACTTATAGTTGACTTTGCAGTTCCTGGCAAACGCCAATTCTACTCAATCACAGAAGCACACAAGAAGCTTGGTGGAGATGTGGCCGATGCCATGCCTGTGTTCCATTCTTTTAGTGGCTGTGATTCTGTGAGCGCCTTCTTTGGCCACTCAAAGACTGCTCAATACAAAGCCTGGATAAACCACAGTAAGTCCACAGAACTCACTGCTGCTTTGAGAGGACTAAGTTGCTGCCCTAGTATCGAGACAGTTAAGGAAAGCATGGAAGTTATTGAGCCCTGGGTAATGAGCTGGTACAACAAGACTGGACTGTACAACTGTGTCAGTATAGATGAGCTCAGATTCCAGCTGTTCAAGCACTCAGTTAATGATGAGCTGAGAGACCTTCCCCCAAGTCAGGATGCGCTTCTACAGCATCTGTTGAGAGCTACATTCCAGGCAGGATGGCTGTGGGGAAACAGCCTGCTACAACTCCCTTGTCCCCCTGTCATTGAATGGGGTTGGACTACCGAAGGAGAGGAACTCTTCGTCAAGTGGAGCACAGTTTCCACAAGAGATACATTGTCTCAAGTAACAGGGGTGTGTAGTTGCAGATCTAATAAGTGTACCTCATGTTCTTGTGCTGGCAGAGGGATGAAATGTCTCATTTATTGCAAGTGCCTCAGCAAGTGTTTGAATCCAGTCTGATGGGATGTGTGAGGTTAAAATAAAGATTTTTTTGGACCTCACATGGTTTGCTTTGTTTCTTTGGTGGTTACTGGGTTCCTCCTCTTATAACAAAGAGTCAACTTGAATACTAGCACTCCATGAGTAGATGTAACACTTTTACTCAAACAAACTGTATAGCCTTCTTGCACAGATTTGGCTAAAGTTGATTGCATGCTGCTGATCAATTCAATGGAAAAAAGAACATGTTCATGAATAGCTCAAAACGTGAAGGTTTTAGGGCATACAGTATATTTGTTCAGAGCACTAATATAAATAGTTATTTCCACGTCTTTTGAGCCCAATATCAACTCGGGGCAACCTCCGAGAGCTGAGCCTGAGATATAGTCCCAGGGCTAAAAAGTGGGCGTGGCCATGTATGTGACCAGTGAAAATTAGTTTTTTGTAAATACCTGAAAAAGTAAAGGTTTTGGGGTATATGTTTGTTCATAATGCTTATATAAATGTGGTGCTTCTGCTTCTTTTGAGCCCATGATCAGCTCTCTGCGACATTCAGGAGCCGAGATACTGATTTCCAGGCCTAAAAAGTGGGCGTGGCCATTTCAGAGACTTCCCCCACCTAAAATTTTGGGCTCCTTGCATTTTTTTCTTTATTGGACCCTAAATTAACAGAAAAACATTGGCTCAAATGTGAATGACTTTTTGCAGCCTTGACCCCATATTTGCCCTTAACTGACCAGACTACCAGGGAATAATCAGCCACCGACCTGGCTCCCTGTTGGATGGAATGGAGGCGGCCGGCAGCGTCCTGCCCGTCAGCTGGGTGGTCGAACACCAGATTGAACTCGCGGCGGAAGGCACCATAGTCCGAGGCGAGCTGCTCGGTATGGCCTACCGCCGCTATGGCCCAGCTGAGGGCTTTGCCGGTGAGGAGGGACATGACAAGGGCTACCTTGGTCTCTCCTGTCCTATACCTAGCTGGCTGGTGTTTGAACAGGAGCTCACACTGACCAAGGAAACCCCTGCACAGCTCGAACTCCCCACCGAAGGCCTTGGGGCAGGGGAGGTTAGGCTCGCACCGGGGGTTGACTCGGAGGGGGAACGTCGGGACCAGGAACGGGGAAACCGGAGGCCGAGCCCGAGGCCAGGGCAGGGTGGTCGCTCATCCTGGAGACCGCTGTGGAGAGTGCAGCGATCTGCGCGGTGAGGGCATCTAACGTGCTCGTCGCGGCCTGGGAGCCGGACTGAAGATCGCTGATTTCTCCGGTGACACGGGTGAAGGCAGTAGTAAGCTCTGAGCAGAGAGGCAAGTTGGCAACTGTGACTTCTTACTACTGCCTCTAGGGGGACGGAGCTCTGGGGCGTCACAGGGACCGTCCGCTCCTTGGGTTTGCCTGGGTCCATAATGGCTTCGACGTTCTGTTAAGCTCGCGCACCAGAACCTGACCAGTGTGGCGAAACCCAAGACAGACAGACACGAGATGACTTCAAAAGCTACAAAAGGGAGGTTTTATTGTGGGAGGGAAATGTATGGTGAAAAAAGGCGTTCTGTTAGTGGGATGTGTGAATAAACTATGTGTGGTGTCCCGTGGTTTGCGTGAATAACTATGTGTGAGTGTTTTTTAGCCAATGTGTGGTGTGGTATGTAAATAACCAGGAGGTGTTGAAAAAGTGTGCGTGAACCTGGCGAGAAAGTCCAGTCCGTGATCCAAGAGGGGTTGTCCGAGAAAGTCCAGGTCCGAGATCCGGGAAGTCGAGTCCGAAAGGAGGGGTCCAGATAGAGGGACAAGGGGGGAGATCGCAGGAGAGGTCCGGGGAGAAACGTGAAGGTCGCTGGGGACGAGGGAGACGCGGGGAGCCGTGGAAATCGCGGAGGGAGAGTCTTGGGAGGAAACAGAGACACGAAGATAAGACACTGGGGAATATACAGAATGCAAGGAACGCTGGAGGGCTTGTCAGAACTTTACCGCAGGGTTCAGTACGTCGAAGCACTGAGAGACGTTCTGGGAGGCTTCTTGTAGAAGGCTGCCTGATTGCCACAGGTGTGCCTGATGGATGATGGCAAACACCTGGTGCAGTGCAGCGCTCGTCTCAGAGCGCGAGCCGAGCGCTCGGATGTTTCCGGCACGTCCGAGCTGGGGGAGTGGCTTGAACGTGCCGGGGAGGCAGCTCGGGGCGGTGTAACCACAACAGAATCATTGCCATTGATAGGAAAATTCACAGCAAAGGTGAAATGCAAGGAAGGCTCAGAAAAGCTAGAACTACTAGTCGTGAAAGGAAGAGGTCCTGCATTAATGGGCAGAGACTGGATAAGTCAATTAAAGCTAGACTGGGCAAGAGTCAACAGAGTGGCTCCTGATACAGTGGATGATGTGTGTGCCAGACATGCATCAGTGTTCAAACCTGAGCTAGGCAAGTTAAAAGGTATTGAAGCCAGACTACATGTAGTTCCAGATGCTGTGCCCAAGTTCTGTAAGCCTAGAAACGTGCCTTATGCATTAAGGGAAGCCGTAGAGAGAGAACTGGCAAAATTGGAAGCTGAAGGTGTCATCTCACCCATTAATTACAGTGAGTGGGCAGCTCCAATAGTTTGTGTGCCTAAAAAGGATGATAGTGTGAGCATATGTGGAGATTATGTATCAGGTTCTTCAGGGCATGGAAGGGGTCATCTGTTATTTAGATGACATCTTAATTACTGGAAAAGATACAGAATGGCACCTGACTAACTTGGAAGAGGTGCTTAGCAGACTTGAAACTTACAATCTCAGGGTTAAAAGAGAGAAGTGTGCATTCATGCAGAACAGCGTTTCATACTTAGGGCATGTCATTGATGCCATGGGCATACATCCAATGAGGGAAAAGACAGATGCTATTCAGAGGGCTTCAGTTCCGAAAAATGTAACTGAACTCAGGTCATTCTTAGCTCTGTTAAACTACTATGGGAAGTTTATCCCTAATCTATCTACTCTGATTCAGCCAATGACAGCATGGCTGCATAAAGATGCAACCTGGGAATGGTCAGCGAAATGTCAAAGTGCATTTGATAGTGCAAAGAAGTTTCTTCAGTCAGATAAATTATCAGTACATTTTGATGCAGAGTTACATATCATACTAGCATGTGATGCTTCTCCTTATGGAGTTGGTGCTGTAATCAGCCACAAAATGAAAGACGGAAGTGAGAGACCTATCGCATTTGCATCCAGAATGTTAACTAAAACAGAACAGAATTACTCTCAACTGGAAAAAGAGGCACTGGGTCTTGTTTTTGGAGTTATGAAATTCCATGAGTGTCTTTATGGAAGGAAATTCTTGTTATTGACAGACCACAAGCCACTGTTGAAAATTCTGGGGCCTAAAACAGGTGTGCCAACACTGGCCGCTGCTAGATTACAAAGGTGGGCTTAATTTTGGCAGCGTATACATACGAAATCCAGTACAAGAAGTCAGAGCAGCATAGCAATGCTGATGCTTTATCAAGATTACCTGTGAAGCCTGATGTACACTACCGTTCAAAAGTTTGGGATCACCCAAACAATTTTGTGTTTTCCATGAAAAGTCACACTTATTCACCACCATATGTTGTGAAATGAATAGAAAATAGAGTCAAGACATTGACAAGGTTAGAAATAATGATTTGTATTTGAAATAAGATTTTTTTTACATCAAACTTTGCTTTCGTCAAATAATCCTCCATTTGCAGCAATTACAGCATTGCAGACCTTTGGCATTCTAGCTGTTAATTTGTTGAGGTAATCTGGAGAAATTGCACCCCACGCTTCCAGAAGCAGCTCCCACAAGTTGGATTGGTTGGATGGGCACTTCTTTGAGCAGATTGAGTTTCTGGAGCATCACATTTGTGGGGTCAATTAAACGCTCAAAATGGCCAGAAAAAGAGAACTTTCATCTGAAACTCGACAGTCTATTCTTGTTCTTAGAAATGAAGGCTATTCCATGCGAGAAATTGCTAAGAAATTGAAGATTTCCTACACCGGTGTGTACTACTCCCTTCAGAGGACAGCACAAACAGGCTCTAACCAGAGTAGAAAAAGAAGTGGGAGGCCGCGTTGCACAACTGAGCAAGAAGATAAGTACATTAGAGTCTCTAGTTTGAGAAACAGACGCCTCACAGGTCCCCAACTGGCATCTTCATTAAATAGTACCTGTTAGAGCCTGTTTGTGCTGTCCTCTGAAGGGAGTAGTACACACCGGTGTAGGAAATCTTCAATTTCTTAGCAATTTCTCGCATGGAATAGCCTTCATTTCTAAGAACAAGAATAGACTGTCGAGTTTCAGATGAAAGTTCTCTTTTTCTGGCCATTTTGAGCGTTTAATTGACCCCACAAATGTGATGCTCCAGAAACTCAATCTGCTCAAAGAAGTGCCCATCCAACCAATCCAACTTGTGGGAGCTGCTTCTGGAAGCGTGGGGTGCAATTTCTCCAGATTACCTCAACAAATTAACAGCTAGAATGCCAAAGGTCTGCAATGCTGTAATTGCTGCAAATGGAGGATTCTTTAACGAAAGCAAAGTTTGATGTAAAAAAAATCTTATTTCAAATAAAAATCATTATTTCTAACCTTGTCAATGTCTTGACTCTATTTTCTATTCATTTCACAACATATGGTGGTGAATAAGTGTGACTTTTCATGGAAAACACGAAATTGTTTGGGTGATCCCAAACTTTTGAACGGTAGTGTAGATGTGGTGTCAAACCCAATTTACAGAGTGTCTTACCTGGAAGACTTACCTCTTACTGCCAGAGAAATAGCCAAAGAAACAGACAGAGATCCTGTGTTAAGAGTGGTTAAACAGTTGGTGTTAACTGGATGGCCTAAACATGTACAGGATGAGTCACTGAAGCCTTATTTTCAGAGAAAATTAGAGCTTAGCATTGAGGATGATTGTTTATTATGGGGTTACCGTGTGGTAGTGCCTGATAAACTAAGAGACAGGCTATTGTCGGAATTACATGAGCACCACTGGGGAATAGTTAAAATGAAGTCCCTTGCCAGAAGTTTATTCTGGTGACCTACATTAGATGACAGTATTGAACGTGAAGTGAATCAGTGTACTATTTGTCAGCAGCAGCGTAGTATGCCTGCTACCACACCGATACATACATGGAAATGGTCTTCGAGTCCATGGGAAAGAGTACATCTTGATTTTGCTGAGGACCACAAGCAGATGTTTTTAGTAGTGATGGATGCCTATGCTAGATGGCCAGAGATAATTCCCATGACCACTACTACTACATCTAAGACAATTGAAGCAATGAGAAATTTATTTGCAGCTTATGGGTTGCCTAAAGAGGTTGTAACTGATAACGGACCTCAGTTCGTATCGCAAGAGTTTGAGTCATTTTTGACTAAAAATGGAGTAAAACACATCAAGTCACCTGCATACCATCCTGCAAGTAATGGTTTAGCTGAAAGATTAGTCCAAAATCTTAAGAAATCCTTTGCAAAGAATAGAGCCATTGGTGGTATGATGCTTGAGCACTGTGTAGCAAATTTTCTGATTGGGTACAGAAACACACCCCATACTAAGACAGGAAAGACCCCAGCTGAGCTATTTCTGAGAAGACAGGTGCGAACCAGGTTGTGTCTTATCAAACCAGAGTTCTCTCAGAGAATGCAGACTGAGTCTGAACTAAATCTTCCCCGTGTTAGGTCTTTTAAGGTTGGTCAACAGGTGTTGGTAAAAAATTACAGGGGAGGGGAGAAATGGTTGAATGGAGTTATAAGTGAAGTGTTGGGTCCTGTCACATACAGTGTTGAAGTAAATGGAAATTGTGTGAAAAGACATGTGAACCAGATGTTGGGTGTCAAGGGAAATCCAAATCAAACTCAAATGAACTCTTGTGATAGAGCCTCTTGGGAGATTGATGATTTCAATGCAGACACTGATGTGTCAGAACATCATGAACCACAGGTTGTGGAAGAACGACCTGTAGAACCACCACCGCCAGTTGTGGAAAGGAACACTCGTCCTGTGAGAGACAGACCTCCTCCTGATAGACTGAACTTGTGACTGACATGCAGATTGGTTATTGAAAAAAAAAAGAAATCTATAATGTAATGTATGGTTACTGTTGAAGAAATACTGTACATGGTTATGAGCTTAAGAGCAAAAAGGATATGTAGAATCCTAGAAAAAAAATGAAGTTTGAATTTACAGGGGAGGAGCTGTGGTGTTCCCAACACAGAATATTAACCAGTGTGGTTTTATTAGTTTTGAATATACACAGATCAATGTGATTGGTACTGAATAAGGTGGAGGTCATCTATTGGTTGTTCCTGAATAGTATATAAGGCAGAATCGCCACCAGGGCGCTCTCTTGGTACTCCGCTCTACTCTGGATAGCTAGGTTGTTACAGTGTAATAATAAATATACTACGTTACTGTCATAAGTCTGCCGTGTGCACTTTCCAGTTATCTGCTTAAACAGCTTAGAACATTATTAGTGTTTCATACACGACACATATGATTCTAACACATACTGCCGAGTTAAATAAAACTGGTTTTGGTTGCTACATTTATGAAAAATTATTTTAATTAGAATTTGTAATGAAATGTGCATTGGTTTGCAGCTGACAGGATGTTTTATAACATACAACATGATTTCATAGGAATACTTAAAAACTAAACAAGTGAGAAAACATTCCAGGACAGAAAATGCTGTATGCAAATTTCCATTTAATGCAAATTTACCATGAAGGGTTCTCAACATATGTCGACATGACATTTAATTACAAAACCTAAACTTGAAGATCAGCTAAAAATTTTTCCTTTACATGTTATGAAATATGTGTCACAAACTAAATAATTGCAGGCTTTGAGGTAAAACTCACTACACTGAGGCCATTAGCTACCATAGACATTACTCTTGAGCAATTCAGAATAAAACCCTTCATTTATTCATGATTTTGACAAGACATTAAACATTCATTGTAATAACACACTGGCATTAATGGAAAAATCAATCACATTTTTCATCACTTACAATGTTTGTTTATTTAAAAACAGGATTTCAGTGGAGTTTTGCAGTGTTATTTCAAAAAGAAAAGTAATGAAAAAGCTATTTGAACGACTCCAGAGGTTAACCTTGGCCACCTCATTATCCCTTCAACCACTTCACCCCCAACCAAAAGGTCAGAGTTCATGATCAGCAAAACGACAGGGCCCGGAAAGGCAAGGTCTCCGTGTCCTGTGACACAACAGTGCACGTAAGCGGGCCCTTTGTTTGAGACACAAGCTCCTTAATGACAATCCACTTTGCATCAACATAGAACAGCATGACCACATTGATCTCTTTGGTGTTTAAAGTTGGCCAAATTTTTATTTAATTTCTCAACAGAGATATTGCTCCAGGCTACAGGACTGGGTCCTGAATTAAAAAGTTTTATGTTGGAAAGAAAACATCCTGTAGTCCTACACCCTCAGAGTGGTGTTTTAAAAACACAGAGGACATGATGTGATGTGATGTGATGTGATGTGATGTGATGTGATGTGATGTGATGTGATCATCCCTTATGCCAGTAGGATGAGCACCTACATAGAAAAATAAATAGATAAATGAATAACAAAAACCTAATATGCATGCCAGAGGATGTAGTAGTCTCCCATCACAGATGATTTAGTTCATTTTGGCCCATAATGCATCTGAAATGTTGTAAGCATTAACTTAGGGAACGTTTATTAAAACGAGCTGATGTTGGTTTCAGTTTTGACAAGCAAGTCAAAAAGGTTGCTTAGCCTTGCTTAGCTATCAATTACGAATCACTAAAGTCATTAGGTTTATTGTTGAAAAAAGTTAGTGATGTCTTTAATATGTTTTGTTTTTAATATATTTCACTATATATATATATATATATATATATATATATATATATATATATATATATATATACGACCTGTCCAGGGTGTCTCCCCACCTGCCACCCAATGACTGCTGGGATAGGCTCCAGCATCCCCGCGACCCTGAGTAAGGATAAGCGATTTGGATAGTGAATGAATAAATGACTGAATATATAAAAGATTAGTGGCTGTTGACTGCGCGACGCACGAAACAAGCTTGTACTGCTATGTATCAAAAGTTTTTTTTCCTATATATGTAAAATCCAAAAGTCAAGTAAATTCTGTATGAGACAGTACAAGCCTGTTTCATGCTATAAGCAATCATCAGCTGTCAATTTTTGTTGAGCACTATCCCTACCATTGAGTGTTTCTTTTAACAAAGTTATATAAACTTAAAAAAGTATATTTTTTTAAGCTGTGGTGTGATATCTTGGCGAGGTCTGTCCTCGAAAATAAACATTTTAATTTCAAGGACCTTTAGGTTAAAATTAAGGATTACGACTGAATACATGAATAATTAAATGACTAAATAGATAAATGGATCTATGAGGAGAGATCGCATATCCCTCATTTTCAGCCGAGCGCCATTCGCATCCCGTTTATTTTAGAATTGATTTTAAGATTTAATTACTTACTTTGAAAACAATAAACATTTTAGCTCCATTTTGTGTCCTTCTTATATCTCGATATACAAAACTATTTGAAGCAACCGTAAGTTTAAAGTAAGTCAAAAGGGAACAATCATCCTTAGAAAATTAAAGTGTCAACCACAGTGTGTTCTTTTTTAGTCAATAAAAACTCATTTTATAGATAAGCTGTCTGCAGTTTATACTTTGAAAATGTTTGATTTTTTGGGCCTTCTATTTCATCATGAGGAATGAAACTTTGCATTTGCTGAAAAGAAGACGTTTTCACCCTTTTGCTCAAATCTGATTCAATCACAAACATCATCAAATGACAGGGAACAGACTGAGAACAGAGGCGTGCAGAAAATGTTTGAGAGACAAATGGATAGAGAGAGAGAGAGAGAGAGAGAGAGAGAGAGAGAGAGAGAGAGAGAGAGAGAGAGAGAGAGAGAGAGAGAAAGAGATTTTAGTAGAGTTGACAAGAAACCAAATTTCTAAAGGATTCTCTTAGAAATTGCAAAACTACAGTATTTGTTGTAAAAAAACAAGAGGCAGGTGTCGAATTGGTAACCAAATAAATTGTTCATACAGTCACAAAGGATAAAGAAAGCTAAAGGAAGAAGTTATTGTTAGCATTCATTCAAATATTTATCTGTAGTTTATAACCTTGAAGGAAGATATTGTAAACCATGGTCACGTGTTCAGTGTTGTTGAGCCACTGAAGAGATGTTATACTGACCTTCCAAAAGGCTTTTCCCTTAAAGTTTGAGGTTATGCTGCACAGATTGAACTGACCCGTCATCTTCATACACGCAGCATCATCGCAGCCTATTACTGGTTATTTTCCAAATCATTTTGGCCTACTTTCTACAGATTAGACTGTAAATGTCATATGTAATATACTGTTGTATATTACAACAGTATATTACATATGACATATAGTATAGTACATACTATATGTCATAGTACATATTATTGTACTTGTATAGCATATATTATTGTACTGATTGTAAAGCCCTTTCACAAGGTAATACAAGTAAACTTGATTTGACTAAATTAATGTCATACTGTATATTTACCTGCTAATTGCAGTTGACTTTGCATAGATTAGACCTGCAAATAAAATAATGTAATACTGTATATTATATCTACTTTTCACAGATTAGACCTGCAAACTAAAGTGATATAATACAGTACATTTGTCAACTGATTTTTATCAGCTTTCCATTTTATTGTATTTTAGAGAATTATTTTTTATTTATTTTAAATAAAAGTTCTCTTGATAGCATTACAATCTTTATAGGAATTAGTTTGAAATACACAATAATGTGTTTCAGTGATGTTGTGTGTAAGAAGTGTCATCTAAATGCAGTTGTGCTCAATCTGTGGAGGCATCAATTCTAAGTTAAAGGGATAGTAAATTTATTGTAAATACATTCCTATCACATAGTTTATAATATAGAAAGTGCATTAGAAATGTTTCAGACATGTTTGACCATTTATGAGAAAGTTGTGAGCATTTTTGCATCGCTGTTGTAATGCGGAGGTGTTGTATTCCAGGAGGCGTCATACAGTCTGATGGAAGAGTGATGTGTGCCATCATGTAGTCTAAATGTTGAGAAACTCCACCGGTGTTGCTTTTCATTAGAAAATGGGCAAAACACGTAAGCTGAAATCAACTTCTGCAGACAAGATGACAGAAGGTGACTTAGAAGACAGTGAGGACAAATTCTTCTGAGTGTCCTTTAGCAGAAGAAAATTGTGTACAAAAAATCAGTTGATGTAATGGCCTGTGACCCCAATGCTTACTGTGTGTGAAGCCAACATGACATCAAAGCATTTATATAAGTAAGTTGGGGGACATCTCTGGGTGGTTAAACCAGTTTTAATGACCCATGAAGCATAAATTCTGCTTTCGGGGAGGAAAATCTAGCTGTATGAGTCTTTATTTTCAATCATTAGCATGAGTCATTAATTTTTAGTCAAAATCTGTTTTTCTAACTGTATTTTTACTGTGTCAATCCTTCCCCTATAGAGGGGTCTGCCTTTTAGGGCACCCACTGACCAACTCTTTCGTGTGTCATTGCTGACAAGGCTGCTGACGCTAAATCAGAGTGTCTGCTGATATTTTTGTGTTAGACCCCATTGTACAATAGCATAGTATGTAGCGTGTATTGGGAAATTACTGAACTGGGAAAAAAGCACTATTTATTTGGTATACCATTCTGACGCTTCAAATTAAAGCTAGTTTGAAGGTACAGTCCTTAATTCAAACATAGACAAAACGGTAGCCTCACTGCCAAAATAAAAAAAAAAAACAGGATAGGGACCCCTTGTCAACCTCAAATTAAGTGACAGGGCCTTTGTGGCCAGATGTCTAAGAATTAGACATAAGAAGCCCCAGTGCAGGCTGAAAAATGTGAGGCTTTCATATGGAGGACTCAAATGCAGACACTCAAGCAGATACTTGATTAACAGTGCTTTAGTCCAGAGGCAGGCACACTTGTTCATCAGTAGACAGGCAGATAGTCATACATGGCTGAACAATACCCAGGCTGTGGTGCAAAAGGGGCAGGCAGAACAGACAAGTCTGAAGATAATATAGGCAGAAATGGACTAGGTGAGCACACTAAAATTATGTGGCACTGATAGTGGGGAAAGGGCTGATAGAAATACTGCAGGGAGTTGATTAGTGAAATATAGGATTGCTGGTGGTGAATAGGAAAACAGGCAAAACTCGACTGGGCTAGGTGCTGGGACTGGTGCTGGGACTGGTGTTGCTGTGGCTGGGAGCCAGATTAGAGTTGGCATCACTGGAACAAAATGCCATTAAATGGCCAGAATTTTTTACTTCTACAATATCCGTATAATGGACCATCAAACAGAGACTGGATTTGACTGGCTAGATTTGAGAACTAAGTGACATTCATTTGCCCCATATATTTTACTAATAACTCCAACAATCACAAAAACAGGGATGCAGATTGGCAGGTCAGTAATGGCAAATAACAGGTTAGCAAAGGGAGTCAGTCAGAGTTAAATGCATTTACATAAACTTAAGTATCATTAAATGCCTCTTCAAATTCAACAATACTGATATTAACATAATCTCAGTTCTTAGGTAGTGAATTCTCTTGCAGCCTCTTGACGATTTTGAAGTTGATAGCAGACTTTTACTACTCTGCTAAAATACAGAACCCTCGTACTGCCGGTTAGCATGAGAAGGAGGTAGACGTGCTTAAGCGAGGCTTCTGTGCTTTGCTACTTTTACATATCTCATCTTAAAAATCACATTGATACTTTTGCCTATACTTCTTCATCTTTAAATCTGAGATGAAATGAGTCATAAATTGTGGACAGAGAAAGAAGAACGAACCACCACACCACCAGGAAAGATGACGAGAAGGGTCCAACTTCAGACCTCCCTCCTGAGGCCCCATAGTTCTGTGAGCCAATGGGGGTTGAGCATGACCTCCCTCATGAGGCCCCAGTTCTGTGAGCCAGTGGGTTTAGTAGTAGGATCCTGATGAATAAATTACTTCTGATTGGGTGACCCTAAACCTAACGCCACCCTAACATTAACCTTAAACAATCAGAGGCAAAGTCTGAGGGGCCTGAGGAGAGAGGTCTGTGGAGGAAGGTCTGAGGTGCTGCAGTTGGACCCTCTTGAAGATGACAGCTACGAAATTCAGGATAGCTAAAACTACCGGTGACCCATCATCTCTCCCTGCGGACCTGGAAAAGTTGCGCACCATGTTGGTCAATGACCTCAAAAGTACGATCAATGATGCCGTAGCTGCCTACCCTTACACAGGCCTCTATCTCTTTGATTTTCAAGAAAGGCAAGGATCCGTTGAACTGTGCATCATATCGCCCAATCTCACTTTTATCCGTTGATGTGAAAATACTAGCTAAAGTCTTTGCTCAGCGATTAGAATATGTTATGCCCTCAATCATTTCGGAAGATCAGATGGGATTCAGGGGAGGCACTCCTTCACGAATATACGAAGACTTCTCAGCATCAGTCACACTCCCTATACTGAACCAGAGGTGACCATATCTCTTGATGCTGAGAAAGCCTTTGCCAGGGTGGAGTGGGCCTATTTGTTTGCTACACTACGACAGCCCGGCTTTAGTGAAGGCTTTGTTTCATGGATTCAGTTACTTTACTCTTCCCCTCATGCATCAGCGTGTACAAACACCCACCGCTCTGAACCCCCCCCTTCCATGGGATGTGCCAGCGATGTCCATTATCGCCGCTCTTGTTCACGATTGCTATCAAGCCACTGTCAATTGCTCTAAAGGCAGAGAGCGGGCTTAAGGGCATCCGGAGGTGGGGTACAGAACATAGAGTCTTGCTATATGCTGATGACCTGCTTTTATATGTGCGTGACCCTTGACTAGTGTCCCTCATATTCTTTCAGTCTTGGAATCTTTTGGTGTGCTCTCGGGTTATAAATTAAATATATATATAAAAAAGCATATGTTTCCCTATCATTCAGTTGGCTGCAGATTTACCAACGTAGTCAAAACCTTTCAAACTATCTAACTTGGGATTTAAATACTTGGGCATCATTATTACTAGATCCATTCATTCACTATGGGAACAAAACCTTACGGCACTAATGGCAACAGTCAAATCTGACCTACAGAGGGGGAGTCATCTACCACTTTCTTTAGCGGGAAGGGTACAGATTATCAAAATTAACATTTTACCTAGATACTTATATGTTTGCCAATGTTTCCCTATCATTTTACCTAGATCGTTTTACAACTCTCTTGATGGCATTATGTCCTTGTTTATGTGGGCTGGTAAGCATGTGAGAATTGGTAGAACTTTGCCACAGAGACAGGTCGTTGGGTGGACTTGGCTTACCCAACTTCCTTGGCTACTACTGGGTCACCAATGCACACAAGGTCATGCTCTGGTTTATTTCACCTCAGAGTAGCTGGTATCAGACTGAGGCTGATTCATGCTCTTCATCTTCACCCAAGGCCTTGGCATGCAGCACCCTTCCCCTCACCCCCTTGCAGTATACATCTAACCCCATTGTGATCGGCACTCTGAGAATCTAGGCACAGATTAGGCGTCACTTTGGGTGGCTCACTCTCCCCCAGGTGACCCCTTCTTGCAATAATCATTTGTTTTTGCCAGCTGGAATCGACCCTAGATTTACCTCTCTAAAAAGGAAAGGCATCCACCGCTTGGAAAACATATATAGACAGCCTGTTTGCCAGCGTTAATCAATTACGTGCAGCTTTCGATTTAGGCAGCTCTGATTTTTTTTGATATATATATATTTTCAGCTACGGGATTTTGCTGGAAACCACTCCACCCAGTTCCCCTAAATCCCATCCCCCGATGGCGTAGACGTTATACTTAAAGCCAGAACCCAAGGGCCATGTCTCCCACTTTTATGGCCTCTTATCCACAGTGGATGAGTCTATCATTAGCAAGATCAGAACTGATTGTGAGAATGAATTGCAGATTACCTTCTCTCATCATTTGTGGGAAGAAGCCCTAAGAGCTGTCAACTCATCCTCCAGCTGTGCCAGGCTTAGCTTTATTCAGTTCAAGGTACTTCATAGACTCCATTATAGCAAGGTTAAACTGTCCAGATCTTATCCAGATAGACTAGATGATAGATGTAATAGATGCACACAAGCCCTTTGTGATCTGATCTACATGTTCTGATCATGCCCAAATTGAGTCAATTCTGGCAATCATTTTTTGATGTGCTTTCAGAAATTTAAAAATCGAAATCCCTCCCTCCCCCCATGTAGCTATTTTTGGTAGACATCCTGACAAAATCACTACAACAACCACCCAAACAGACATTATCATGTTCACTTCCTTGATTGCCCATAGGAAAATTCTCCTTTTATGGAAGTCCACCCTACCACCTCCATTTAAATCCTGGCTGCTCGATATTCTGTCTCTCCTAAAACTGGAGAAAATTAAATTTACACTGAGAGGTTCCTCTGATAGATTTTACTCTTAATGGAGACCATTGATCAATTATGTTGCCCAGCTTCCCCCTGGTATAGTGTCGCAGTACTGGTATGCCTTGTGTCTGCCTGCATCGGGCGTGGGTTTCGCTGCCTGTCTGCCACACGGCCCCCATATAAGATCCCTGTATATGAAGGGGTATACGAAGGCTCTGTGTGTGCAGTAGTGCGTATGCTGTGTCTTATCAGTTTTACCTCCTGAGCTTCAGATCTTTAACATCCAGCATTGGCCTGAATGTCAGCAACTACCAACTCTTCTTTTCTAGTGTTTGTTTATATGTCTGTATTATTATGATTTTTAATTTTTGTTTGCTTGTGTCGCTGTGTATTTGAATGCTCGATTTGATTTCATGCTTCATGTGCTGTTTCAATTTCATCAAGGAGGACTGTGGGGGGTGAATCATCTAGTTGGCTCATAGGGGCCCTGGTTTGAGGGAAAGCGGGTTTGAAATTGTAAAATACGAAAATATATTTTATTTTGTGATTGTGCTTTTGTGTTACATTCTTTTCCTAATAAAATATTGTTAAAAAAAAGGCCGTGGCTCCGTTAGCAGACTGTCAATAAAATACATGTATGTGAAACTGGAGAGAATCACGGCCGTCAGATTACTGACCTCAAGGTAACATTATCAAGCTACAGCAACAGAATTGTCGTCCTTGAAGAAATGTGTGACTCACTAAAAAAACAGTAAATAACTTCTTGCTGACACAATGGATGATCTTTGAAACACATCAAGGGGCTGCAACCTGAGAGTGATCAAATTGGCAGAAAAAGTGGAAGGGCAACAGGGGAAAGCATCCAGGGAAATTCATGTCGGTATTTTTTGCCGAGGTCTTGGGAAGCGATTTCCCACTCTGCCAACTGGACTGGGTGCAGTGTCTTAGTGCACCGTGCTCTGGGCCCAACTCCAAACCAAGACCTATGATAGTGAAATTTCACTATTAACAGGAGAGTGAGTCAAGATAAACTCAACTACTGGGGGGGGGGTCATCTTCTACCTAGACTACAGCACCACTGTCAAAAGAAGTGAATAATCAACCCCATGAAGGCTCTTCTTTACCATAAAGGAGTGAAGTCTCGCATGATATTTCCTGCTTCCTGCTGTGGTAAAGATTGACTATAAGGGGGATTCCTCCAACCCTGCGGATGAGGCACACAAATTATATGACCAACATGTCCATGATGGCTGAAGCATGAGTAACTAAACTCATAAATTGACCTAACAGACTGAACAAATATGGGACTGATGTTGGCATACTGTGCTAGTAGGCTAAGGTCTTCGGTTGCTGATAAATGTGATCATACTGTAGCTGATTCACATAGACCTGAATAATGCCTATACTGGCCATTGGAGTTTGTAGCTTGCCTATGATCAACCTCTAAGTTGACCTGGTTGGTTTTGTATCAGTTGATACTCCTAGAAATAAAGGTTGGCTAAAAAGCCTGTTAAATAGGCTACCCATGTTGTTGTTAAGAGGCACATGCCAAGAATGCCTGCTGTCACCCTTGGTCTTTGCAATTGCATTAGAACCACTATTCATTGCTTTGAAAACATCTCTACTGTTACAGGGATTACAGCAAATTAGGACAGAACATCGCGTGTCACTGTATGCAGATTACCTTTTGTTATTTGTGAATAACCCAGTGGTATCCTTTCCTATGAATAAATCGATTCTAATGAATTTTGGTTCATTCTCAGGATACAAATTAAACTTTCAAAAGAGTGAACTGTACCCAATAAATGATTTGGTGTGTCAAATTCAACAACCGTGTACCCTTTTGTTTAGCCAGCTCAGGTTTTAGGTACCTTGGTGTTAATATAACCCATTGTCTTGCCTCTCTACATACAGCCAACTTTACTCCCCTGGTTGAGAAAATTAAAAATTACCTTCTTTGATGGAATAGCCTACCCTTACTCTCAGTAAAAATGAATATAAGCCCAAAATTCCTGTGCATGTTCAGATGCATACAATTTTTTTAACCAAAATATTTTTCCATTCTATTTATAAGGCTATCTTGAGCTTTTTCTGGGCAGGTAAAGTGCTGAGAGTGAGCAGTTTTCCCCCAACACTCTTCCTAAATGTATTTATTACTGCGCAACTAACATCCAAAAAAATATCATTCTGGGTTAATGCTCCTGAGACAGATTGGTGCATATTAGAAGCTCAGTCATGCCATTCAGATTCTCTTCCTGCCCTGGTATATTCATCTCTTCCAATAAGACCATTCTGCCATTCTTCTAACCCAATTGTCCTTACTACTCTTGGAATTCGGATTCAATTTCGCTTTCACTTTAAATTTCTTACAACTTCCTCTCCGGGTCCTATTAGCTATATTCACCTATTCCCACCTTCTACAGTGGAAATGACCTTTTCACAGTGGCAAAGAAGTGGACTGATGTGTTTCAGATACCTCTATGATGGTGACCACTTTTCCAGCTTTGACACTTTATGTAAGGAATATGATCTGGACCCTTCAAATCTCTTCAGATATTTTGAGATTTGTCACTTTGTACTGAAATAGTTCACTTCATACCCTAACCTCCCATATAAGACATTATGGGAAAAACTACCTGAAACACATCCAACTCAGAGGGGACTGATCTCTAATATTTACTATCAGATTATGACTATCATTGATAATTTTTCTATAAATAAAACTAAATGGGAAAGTGAATTGGAGATTCATTTAACAGAGAATTGGTGGGTAGGTCCAATGGATAGGGTGAACACCTCTACATCTTGTGTCAGACTTAGTCTTATTCAGTTTAAAGTTGTCCGTAGGATGTGCTTTAGTAAAAGCAGGTGAGCTAAAATATTTCCACATCATGACTCAAGATGCAACCATTGGGGTTGTGCACAAGCAGCCATACTACATATGTTTTGGTCTTGTCCCAAATTTAGAGCTTTTTGGTGCTATGTTTTTTATATTTTAACTAAAGTTCTAGTGATCAAGGTACAACCCTGCCCTCTTCTGAGAATTTTTAGATTGCCAGCAAAACCTATGTTACTTGGCACTAAAGAAAAGGACATTATTGCCTTACCACTCTTGATGCATCATAGAATACTTCTTGCCTTGAAATTTCCTACTTCAACATCTCTGTCTGCCTGGCTAAAGGATGTGATGTTTTCTTGAGCCTTGAAAAAAATTAAATATGCACTCAAATCATTTCCCTAAGAAATGGCAACCTTTCATTTCATATTTAACAGCCTGTTTGTGTTGCCTCCTGAATGAGACTCATCTGTCTGGTCAAATGTATTCATTTACCTGGTCCTCTGTACTTCCCTTTTATGTCTAATTAACTCCATACTGGAGTTTTACAGTAACATTACTGTACTATAGAATTTTTAATTAATTGATCATTAAGGTTATTTGGATGGGTGGGTTGTTGGATGGCTTTGTTGGAATTTTCGGGTATATCTTTTTTTAAATTGTTATTTTTTGTTGTTTTGGGTTTTTTTTTCATTGTGATTCGTTAAATAACAATTTATAATGAAATAAAATAAAATAAAATGACAATTCACAGCAAGAAGGTCCTGGGTTCAATCACTGGGGTCGTCCAACCTTGGGGGTCATCCCAAGTCGTCCTCTGTATGGAGTTTGTATGTTCTCCCCGTGTCCGCGTGGGTTTCCTCCGGGAGCTCCGGTTTCCTCACACAGTCCAAAGACATGTAAGTGAGGTAAATCAGAGATACTAAATTGCCCCTAGGTGTGAATGTGTGTGAATGTGTCTGTCTGTGTGTCTCCCCTGTGATGGACTGGCGACCTTTCCAGGGTGTTTCCCTGCCTTCCATCCAATGAGCGCTGGGATAGGCTCCAGCACCCCGCGACCCTAATAGGATAAACGGCTTGGATAATGAACAAATAATTTGTTAAATATGGAAGAATGGAAATACTGGGCCTGTAAATCTTGTATGCCATACTATATATTTCTGCTAATCACTCATATATTTTCGTAATGTGTGTGTGTGTGGTGTTAGTGTGTGTGTGTGTGTGTGTGTGTGTGTGTGTGTGTGTGTGTGTGTGTGTGTGTGTGTGTGTGTGTGTGTGTGTGTTAGTTAGTGTAGATAGCGGGACCGAAAACTAAAGCACTTATGATCCTAATTCTTTTTGGAGGTGGTAGGTATTGTTCCAGAGAGTAAGGGAAAATCCCAGAAAATTAAAATTATGCATAATTATGCATAAATATGCAAAATATGCATTTTTCTAAAAATGGCTAAAAACCACTTTTCTCGGCATTTCAGATGATTCTGAGCATCTTTGATGTTTTCACCTACAGTGCATCCGGAAAGTATTCACACCCCTTCTCTTTCCCCACATTTTGTTATGTTACAGCCTTATTCCAAAATGGATAAATTCCTTTTTTTTCTCATCAATCTACACACAATACCCCATAATGACAAAGTGAAAAAGGTCTTGTAGAAATTTTTGCAAATTTATTAAAAATAAAAAACTGAAATGTTGCATGTACATAAGTATTCACACCCTTTGCTATGACACTCAAAATTGAGCTCAGGTTCATCCTGTTTCCACTGATCATCCTTGAGATGTTTCTACATCTTGATTGGAGTCCACCTGCAGTAAATTCAATTGATTGGACATGATTTGGAAGGGAACACACCTGTCTATATAAGGTCCCACTGTTGACAGTGTATGTCAGAGCAGAAACCAAGCCATGAAGTCAAAGCAATTGTCTATGGACCTCCGAGACAGGATTGTGTTGAGGCACAGATCTGAGGAAGGGTACAAAACATTTTTTACAGCTTTGAAGGTCCCGAAGAGCACAGTGGTCTCCATCATTCTTAAATGGAAGAAGTTTGGATCCACCAGGACTCTTCCTAGAGCTGGCCACCCAGCCAAACTGAGCCTACAGGGGAGAAGGGCCTTGGTCAGGGAGGTGACCAAGAACCCAATGGTCACTCTGACAGAGCTCCAGCATTCCTCTGTGGAGATGGGAGAACCTTCCAGAACGACAACCATCTCTGCAGCACTCCACCAATCAGGCCTTTATGGTAGAGTGGCCAGACGGAAGCCTCTGCTCAGTAAAAGGCACATGATAGCCCGCTTGGAGTTTGCCTGAAAGCACCTAAAGGACTCTGACCATGAGAAACAAGATTCTCTGGTCTGATGAAACCAAGATTGATCTCTTTGGCCTGAATGCCAAATGTCACATCTGGAGGAAACCAGGCACCTCTCATCACCTTGCTAATACCATCCCTACAGTGAAGCATGGTGGTGGCAGCATCATGCTGTGGGGATGTTTTTCAGCGGCAGAAACTGGGGGACTAGTCAGGATCGAGGGAAAGATGAATGGAGCAAAGTACAGAGAGATCCTTGATGAAAACCTGCTCCAGAGCACTCAGGACCTCAGACTGGGGCGAAGGTTTACCTTTCAAGCCGACAACGACCCTAAGCACACAGCCAAGACAATGAAGGAGTGGCTTTGGGACAAGTCTGTGAATGTCCTTGAGTGGCCCAGCCAGAGCCCAGACTTGAACCCCATTGAACATCTCTGGAAAGACCTGGGCAGTTTGGCTTAACGAATACATTGTTTGCTTGGCCTTTCTGTCCCAAATAGGTCTGCCCTGAGGTAAAGTAAAGCACAAATTTGGTTTGGACATTTAAAGAGAAGTCAGTGAGAAGATTTTTGGAAAGTGATCTATGTGGAGATATTCATTATCTTAACTGCTGCTCATCTCAACAAGCAAAGACCTGATTCATTTTATGTGTATGCGTATGCACAATTCCTCACAGCCTTATCTGTTTGCACATCTTTATACACACCAATCAATCATTATTTATCTCTGTGTGTGTGGGTGTGTACTGTATGTCTGTGAAAGTAAAAGAGAGAGCGAGAGAACGTGGGAAAGTTTTGAATTTTCCTGTGTGATTTGTGTGTGAGAGACAGAGCATTTATTTCTGTTGAAATCATTGAAAGGTTATCGTCATCATCTTAAATTAGCACTGTGGGTTGTTATGTCGCTCTCAAAAGGAGTAAGGAGTTCCTTGCTGATTAAAAAAGCAAGATAAATTATCATGTTTTTACCATCATGACTGAACTGCCAGCATTTTACAGTCAAGTTGCCATGGATAAATCTGCTCAATGCTAAATCAACAAGGTTATGTAGCTGTTGCACTCCTTGCAGCAGGTTCTACCTGATCACCATGCATGAGTGTCCTCTGTTGGGCTGATGTGAAGAACACTGTGGATGAAACCCTCTAAAAATTCCCATATGAATAAAGAGGTGACATGGCCATGAAGACTATAGCAAAGAAGGAGAAGGACATTTGCATAATATTATTCCTTTGGTATTTTTCTTTGCTGTCTACCTTCCTTTTGCCCCAGGTAAAAGGAAGGAAAATACACTTACTCCTTTAGATGACTAAAGAAATATAAATCCTATGCAGTCCCATGGCACACCTTAGGCAATGAGACTGTATTTCTTTCTTTCTTTCCGGACACACAGTAAAGGTAGTTCAAGTGTAAAAATTTGTCATTATGGCATACAGATTTATTGTTAAAGTTTATTGGGGGATCATAGTAAAGTATCTTATTCTTACTTCCAGTCAGTGTGTTATCCAGCATTATGCACCAGAAATTAAGATTTTTGTAATGCATGCTCAGCCTGATTTTTTTTATTTTCATTTTCATTTCTATTTTTATTTTTTGAGGGTAAGGGTGAATTTGCTGTTGTAAGATCCATAGTTTCATTGTAACCAAGAGAATATAAATAAACATATGCAAAGAAAAATTGTTTTGCTCTTAAGCAAGGAACAGAAAAATTTACAAGTGAGTAGCTCATAGAACCGCAAGATGTATATTAAAGAGCCTGGAAAGCTCATGAACCGTATACATGGGTGACTCAAGTTAATCAAGTTTTTTTGTAGGAACAGCGGCGCAAATTGGCTCTACTGTCAATATTTGACAAGACGCTGAATTAAAGATGTTTTACTCATTTTAAATACAGACTCCAGGATTCCAAAGTCGATTTAAGTCCGAAAGATGATTAAAATGTCATCGAGTAGGTCCTTGCTCAAAATATATGTAAATAAAGGACTTCTGCATCTTTATAATGCTATAATTATAGATATATTGTTTTGTTATCTTGATTATTCAGATAATCAAGGAAAGATAAAAAAAAGTATTGTTATGGACTAGTCGGGTCTAGGGGTTAAGGGTTAAACATGCAATACTAGTCCTAACCTGGAGTGTGAAGAGAAGATGGACACAAGGTAAGGCACAGGAAGAAGGGCTGATTTCTAAGACCAGAGAAATAGCCGAGAGTTGGGCTAGCTTACCGAGGTAGCAGGCTAGCAGTTAGCAGGTCCCTCCGACAAGGTCTCGACCATATGGGTCTCAGCTCCCGTAAGCAGTGGACTCCATCTTGGTATGATATTTCAGTTTAGGTTTGATGGTCTTGAGCTGGAAAGGTGTGGACTTGTAGTGTCATGAACAGTATCCTGAGGCGCATGTATGCAAACTGCTGCCATTAATTAACTCCAGGGGATGCACCCGCACCTCACAGTGACGTCCTCTTATAAACACTGCTTAACCAAACCTCCAATCATTTCTCAATGAAAACCAGTCCAAGTATGTAAGAAAAGGAAGAGGGGAAAAGGCAAATATAACCCCCATCACTTCTAACAGTATGCACCACTCATTGATCTCCTATAGCCAGGTAATCTTAACATTACATGTGTGATGTAAAATCGAGGACTGTAATGATTCACTATAGCACCAAGAACAATAAGAATATTATATAAATGCATTTTCCCCCTTTTTCTCCCCAATAGTACCCGTCCAATTACCCCACTCTTCTGAGCCGTCCCGGTCACTGCTCCACCCCCTCTGCTGATCTGGGGAGGGCTGCAGACTACCACATGCCTCCTCTGATACATATGGAGTCTCCAGCTACTTCTTTTCACCTGACAGTGAGGAGTTTCACCAGGGGGACGGAGCATGTGGGAGGATCACGCTATTCCCCCAGTTTCCCTTCCCCCCTGAACAGGTGCCCTGACCGACCAGATGAGGTGCTAATGCAGCGACCAGGACACATATAGTCTAGTCAGTTAAGGCAAAATGGCTGCAAAAAGTCATTCACATTTGAGCCTATGTTTTTCTGTTAATTTAGAGTCCAATAAAGAAAAAAATGCAAGGAGCCCAAAATTTTAGGTGGGGGAAGTCTCTGAAATGGCCACGCCCACTTTTTAGGCCTGGAAATCAGTATCTCGGCTCCTGAATGTCGCAGAGAGCTGATCATGGGCTCAAAAGAAGCAGAAGCACCACATTTATATAAGCATTATGAACAAACATATACCCCAAAACCTTTACTTTTTCAGATATTTTAAGAAAACTAATTTTTACTGGTCACGTTTCACGTATCAGCTCCTGAAGGTTGTAAAAAGCTATATTTGACATGAATCTCATTCGCTGCCTATGTTATAAAGCATGAAGCACAATACACACACGAATCATGAGTTTAGAAAATATCTTAGTTGTCTGTGGTTCTTCTTATCACTTGGGATGTAATGCCGCCTCTGACCACAATTACAAATTGGCGCTGTTTGTTTATCAAGTGGTTGATTCTACAGGAAAGGAAGCAGAAGTGCACATGTTTCAGTAAAGCTAGTTTACTGTAAACATTTGCCAAAATATGACATGCATGCCTCATCTGGCCTTCATATCAGTGAGTTATGTTTCACTACTGGAACAATGTTGTTGACACAATCAAGAAGGTTCTTATCTTCATAAGATCCTTTCGAGAGGCAAACTTCATCATGATGATCAGTGCACTTGAGCAGCTCATTCCTCTTTTCTTTGCACTTGATCATACACACTATGCCAGATGGGCATCAGTGTTTCTTCAGGATCTCAAAGAGCTCAAATGGAGACACCCATACTTGTTCAAGGAATTTCTTTCAGGCTCTTTCACAGTAAACACCAGAGACAACCCATTCTCAAAGATTGCATGTGATCAAAAGCAGGAACATAACATAAAGGTCATCAAGTCTGACACTGGATATGTCGATATCATCAATCGGGAAGATCAAGAGTTCTTCAGGAAACTCGAACTTGCGCTACCCGAAATCCAGCGCTACCTAGATGAGGTCGAAGGTCAAGATCCATCACACGGGCACAAAGAAATGCTGGATTCCTTCAAGGAAACATTTTCAAGCCACACACTCAAGGTGTACCAGGGTATCCTTACCAACCCGTTCGATGAAGCTCAGTTCATGAGGTTGAACTCATCCATTCCCTTCCCAGATGTCATAAGTAAAGACTCCAGTTTTGTCTTTACAGTCGGCAAAACTCAGCATGACCAGTTTGTGCAGGAGCGAATTGTATTAAGTAAGAAGGATGTCAATGCAACCATCTCACGAAATGCCCTGAAACTCCCAAGTTCATGTGCAAAAGTCCAACTCGCTAGCCCTGCAATCAAGCCACCCAAAGGAACCTTTGCAAAGCTGAAGGAGGCCTGCAGATCAAGAGAAGAAGAGACAAGGAAGTTATTTGGTGGTGAATTCACAGGTGAAACTAATTGTTTCACCATTGTAAAGTCAGTTATTCAAATATTTTAGATGTTACTTAAGTCTTACCAGATTTTTAATACAGTGATATTCATTGATTCAATTTCACATTCAAGTTAATTGATTTGACAGTAAGCCCAAGAGTTACACTTAGCTTAACTATTCATTTCAATTTCAGGTTTACCCGACGCCTTGTCAACAAAGGATGGAGATATTTATCATAGCCAAAAGTCTCAAATTCTTAAGGACATCGGTGTACAAGTTCAATCTACATCCTCAGAAGGACTTGTGATAGATTTGTCTGTGCAAGTACGAATCATGGCAAAGTCTCTCACCAAAGGCATGACATTCCAAGACTTTGTAATCAAAGTGTTGAACAGCATTGCCAGGATCGGTCATGAGAAGAAAGCCAATCGTATTGACATTGTGGCTGACCTCTACCAGAATATGAGTATCAAGACTGCGACTAGGAAGAACCGGGGATCAGCAGGTAGTTCACAGATGGCTTTCAGTGAGAATGACACCATGCCAGAATCTAAGCAATTCTTTGAAGCTTTTCTGTCTAATGTAGACAACAAAGTAGCCCTGAATCTAATGTTCGCCAGGATTGCTCAGGCACAAGCGTGGAACTGGGACAAGGAGTTCAGCATCACCTACGGCAGAAAGGTGCTTGCAAACTTCGGCGAAAGCTTCGAGATCCAGCTTTATGACAGCATAGATATGCTTGAGGAGGCTGACAACCGCATCGTTTGCCATGTGATGCACATGCTAAACAAGGGGATCAAGTCAGTTACAGTTAGAACAGTCGACTCCGATGTGGTAGTCATCCTACTAGGGTTCACTACACAGTTCCTATCAGTATGTAATGACTTGCAACTTATAGTTGACTTTGCAGTTCCTGGCAAACGCCAATTCTACTCAATCACAGAAGCACACAAGAAGCTTGGTGGAGATGTGGCCGATGCCATGCCTGTGTTCCATTCTTTTAGTGGCTGTGATTCTGTGAGCGCCTTCTTTGGCCACTCAAAGACTGCTCAATACAAAGCCTGGATAAACCACAGTAAGTCCACAGAACTCACTGCTGCTTTGAGAGGACTAAGTTGCTGCCCTAGACAGTTAAGGAAAGCATGGAAGTTATTGAGCCCTGGGTAATGAGCTGGTACAACAAGACTGGACTGTACAACTGTGTCAGTATAGATGAGCTCAGATTCCAGCTGTTCAAGCACTCAGTTAATGATGAGCTGAGAGACCTTCCCCCAAGTCAGGATGCGCTTCTACAGCATCTGTTGAGAGCTACATTCCAGGCAGGATGGCTGTGGGGAAACAGCCTGCTACAACTCCCTTGTCCCCCTGTCATTGAATGGGGTTGGACTACCGAAGGAGAGGAACTCTTCGTCAAGTGGAGCACAGTTTCCACAAGAGATACATTGTCTCAAGTAACAGGGGTGTGTAGTTGCAGATCTAATAAGTGTACCTCATGTTCTTGTGCTGGCAGAGGGATGAAATGTCTCATTTATTGCAAGTGCCTCAGCAAGTGTTTGAATCCAGTCTGATGGGATGTGTGAGGTTAAAATAAAGATTTTTTTGGACCTCACATGGTTTGCTTTGTTTCTTTGGTGGTTACTGGGTTCCTCCTCTTATAACAAAGAGTCAACTTGAATACTAGCACTCCATGAGTAGATGTAACACTTTTACTCAAACAAACTGTATAGCCTTCTTGCACAGATTTGGCTAAAGTTGATTGCATGCTGCTGATCAATTCAATGGAAAAAAGAACATGTTCATGAATAGCTCAAAACGTGAAGGTTTTAGGGCATACAGTATATTTGTTCAGAGCACTAATATAAATAGTTATTTCCACGTCTTTTGAGCCCAATATCAACTCGGGGCAACCTCCGAGAGCTGAGCCTGAGATATAGTCCCAGGGCTAAAAAGTGGGCGTGGCCATGTATGTGACCAGTGAAAATTAGTTTTTTGTAAATACCTGAAAAAGTAAAGGTTTTGGGGTATATGTTTGTTCATAATGCTTATATAAATGTGGTGCTTCTGCTTCTTTTGAGCCCATGATCAGCTCTCTGCGACATTCAGGAGCCGAGATACTGATTTCCAGGCCTAAAAAGTGGGCGTGGCCATTTCAGAGACTTCCCCCACCTAAAATTTTGGGCTCCTTGCATTTTTTTCTTTATTGGACCCTAAATTAACAGAAAAACATTGGCTCAAATGTGAATGACTTTTTGCAGCCTTGACCCCATATTTGCCATTAACTGACCAGACTAATATTCACATCTGGCTTCCCACCCGCAGACACAGTAGGGACACCCTACCAAGCTGGAGGAAACACAGGGATGCGAACCAGCAATCCCGGTGTTGGTAGACGATGGAATAGACCGCTATGCTACCGGGGCACCCCGAGATATAATATTTTTAATGATTCCATGCACTTTAGGAAGAAATGAGTGGAACATAATTATCACTGACAGCTACCAAGACAGCAGGCAGAAGAGTAAATTGAAATGCTTTATGTCAAATAGCCTCAGTCAAATTCATTTTTATTTACATACTTGACTGAATAAATCTGAAATCAGTGAATGCATCTACACATACAGAAAATCTTGAATTTTCAGCCAAGGCCCTTCATCATCACGGCATACTGTAAGCAACTATATGCTATGCAGAGTACAGACATAATATTACCAACCATACGTGAACATTAACCGTAACATTTTTTTTATGAACTGTAAACATAGCCTTGCACAGCACAAGGTGTCCATTTGTATAGATGATATTTAATCAAAACCTGAAACAACATTCATTTTAAATGCCGATCTTACATTAAGTATAAACCACAAAGCATAATAATGATAATAGATATTCTTTTAGAGTATGTACACGCAACTACATTTACAATAATACAATTTTTGAGAGCCTAAAAAGTAGATGATACCATTCTCTGTATAACAAACTGCACTTAATATAACAAAGCAAATACTGCAGAATAGAAAGTAACTGAAAATTTGCAAGTCTCAGAGATCATACACCGATTCTGTGTAAAATACAAATGTGACACGTTTCAAGTATTTGAAAAACACAATTGTGGGGTGTTAAAACAACTTGATGGGGTCTTGACTAATAAGTAACTGTAAAAAAAAAGAAAGATATTCTTTAACCCTCCACTACAATGTAGATATTTGAAAGTGTATGAACAAAAGTTGAGCTGCGTCTTCCTTTCAGAGGAAGCAAGACCAGACTTAAGGGTGATGTTGTATATGTTCTTGATATTCAGCGAAATCAGATTCGACAGACAGAGAGAAGCGATTAAATCCGACTTAAATTCTTAATGGGCCTGCTGTCCTGTTGAGAGTATGTTACTCTCAGTTTGTTTGCTTGTATTGTTTGTTTTTGTTTTGTTTTTATACTGTTTGAAACAGACTTTGTTTGTGTTTGAAGGGTGACCTGGATCAGGAGCAGGGAACAAACATAATTTGATCCTTTACATATCATTTTTTCTCAATGAAAATGTGTGCCGTCTAATCACATAATTCATTTCCACATCACTCAGCACACTCCAAAAAAGCAGCTATGGTTTATGATGATTAAAGGTTCAAAGAAAGACGAAGGACACCCCTGAAAGATATCCAAGTTTACTAAGTGTGGAAGCTAATAAAAGGTATATGGGCCTATCAGCAATGTGACTGGAAAGCCAGTTGGGCTGTGGTGGGCTAGACATGTTTCCATGGTAAGGAGACACATGCATGTGTTGGAGAAGGAGGGATGATGGTGTGAGAGGAGAATCGATAAGAAAAGAGGAGTGTGTCACCGGGGTACTCCGGTGAGATTTGTTTCAGTCTTCTTATCCACATACAGTCAAAGAGAAATGCACTCTGATCCATGGATGCACCTTTTTTTTATTATTTTTTTTATGCTGTTTGCTGACTGGCTGTAGGGATGAGTGAGAACCCTGGCAGAGTAAGGGGCTGTCAGATCACTGTTTGGTCTCCTCGAGGTGTTTCCACCTTATGTTCTGGTTATTAATTTTTGCTTCTCTCTGCTCTGTCAGTCAGAGTCTCCTCAGATTGTGCTCCTCTGTGCAAGAGCCCTTCCTGAGGGTGATGTCGTCCACGGCCATCTCTCCGCTCCGACCTCGCCCACGCTCCCCTTTCAGGATCACCTGGAGAACAAGCAGCACAGTGGCATTACCCCTCGATGGAGGACAGTCATGAATTAGGAGATTTCAGCGTTATGATTAAAAATGATCTATCACATGAAAAGAAAAGTCTGGTGTTTTTAAACTAAGCTCTATTTTCAAGTTGTTAAACCGAGTCAAACCGAGTGACGGGTAGCAGAATCTTTTATATTGATCCAGTATGGAGCAAGCTAGCGTTGGCCGACTGTTGCGCACCAAGCTGGAATGTTATCCTTTGGGGCAATAGCGCTCGCCAAATGACGTAAACTAAGAGCTCTCTTTTTGGCACTAACAGCCTCAGAATGTAATGAGAGGAATCTAAAGAGCCATAACCATGATATCAATTTAAGAAGATTATACATCTATATATACTGATCAGCCAAAACATTAAAACCATCTGCCTAATATTGTGTAGGTCCCCCTTATGCCTCCAAAACAGCTCTGACCTGTCGAAGTATGGACTCCACCAGACCTCTGAAGCTGTCGTCTGGTATCTGGCACCAAGATGTTAGCAGCAGATCTTTTAAGTCCAGTAAGCCACGAGGTGGGGCCTTCGTGGATCGGACTTGTTTTTCCAGCACATCCCACAGATGCTCAATTGAGATCTGGGGAATTTGGAGGCCGAGGCAACACCTTGCACACTTCATCATGTTCCTCAAACCATTCCTGAACAATGTGCAGTGTGGCAGGGCACATTATCCTGCTGAAACAGGTCAATGCCATCAGGGCATACCGTTGCCATGAAAGGGTGTACTTGGTCTGCAACAATGTTTAGGTAGGTGGTATGTGTCAAATTAACCCCCACATGAATGCCAGGACCCAAGGTTTCCCAGCAGAACATTACCCAGAGCATCACACTGCCTCAGCCGGCTTGCCTTCTTCCCATAGTGCATCCTAGTGCCATCTCTTACCCAGGTAAACAATGCACAAACACCTGGCCATCCACATGATGTAAAAGAAAACATGATTCATCAGACCAGGCCACCTTCTTCCATTGCTCCATAGTCCAGTTCTGATGTGCACGTGCCCATTGTAGGCACTTTCAGGACAGGTGTCCACATGAGCACTCTGACTGGTCTATGGCTACGCAGCTCCATACACAGCAAGCTGTGATGCACTGTGTGTTCTGACACCTGTCTATAAAAGCCAGGATTGATCTTTTCACCAATTTGAGCTACTGTAGTTCTTCTGTGGCTTTGGGCCAGACTAGATAGTCTTTGCTCCCCAAGTGCATCAGTGAGCCTTGGGCGTCCATGACCCCGTTGCCGGTTCACCGGTTGTCCTTCCTTGGACCACTTTTGGTAGGTACTGACCACTGCATACCAGGAACACACCACAAGACCTGCCATTTTGGAGATGCTCTGACCCAGTCGTCTAGCCATCACAATTTGGCCCTTATCAAAGTCACTCAGATTTTACACTTGCCCATTTTTCCTGCTTCCAACACATCAACTTCAAGAACTGACTGTTCACTTGCAGCCCAATATATCCCACTCCTTGACAGGTGCCATTGTAATCAATGTGTAATCAATGTTATTCACTTACCTGTCAGTGGTAAGTGAATAACTGATCGGTGTGTATATGTCGATATATCATACATATATACACCGATTTGACTGATCGGTGTATATATGTTGATATTAATCTGTTTATAACCCGGCGCAGCAGTCTAGCTCTGTAATCCCATGAGGAGACAGTTGTTGCAAGAGGACAACTGTGAAAGCATCAGAGTGTTGGAAAGAATTTCAAAAACGAAACAGCTAAATAGGTCTACATCTGTTCTAAATGACTGTATTGGGATTGTCTTTTCAATTTATACATGATATTTTTAGGCAATCCTCAAAACATTCTGGTTCTGTTGGTGCAAAAAAAAAAAAAAGCTCTTTTAGTGGACGTTATTTTGGTGAGCACTATTGCCCCGAAGGATTACATTGCGTAGTGGTTGGCAGATGCTAGCTTGATCAATACTAAGTCAGAAAATATTCTACTACCCATCACTCGGTTTGACTCCTAACAATAGGAAAATAGAGTTTAGGTTAAAAAACAACAGAGTTTTCCTTTAAAACTAATCTGTAATTCACACATATCCAATATTTGGGCCTAATGCTTTTCTCTGAGAATGAAAATATTTTTTTTTTTTCTTGACTGCTGTCAGATATATACATTCATCCATCCATCCATTATCCAATCCAAACTGCTTATCTTGCTGTCAGGGTTATGGGGATGCTGGAGCCTATCCCAGCAGTCATATTACTATACATTTAAAGAAATTACAATAATGTAAATCTAAAGTTTGAACGGGACTGTGATTACATTTCATGGACATTTTATTGTGGTACTTACACTTTCTAAGCCCGTTCCCCATAGCGTAATTTGAGTGTGCCTCCATCCGTTTCCTCCTGTCCTCCCCCAAACCGCTGGACTGTATTGTTTCCCCTTCTTCACAAACACTTGCAGCATGCCCACATGGTGTCCGGCCAGCTTGTGGCGGAATGACAGACACAGATTGCCGTCATTCCACGGCGGGGTCAGTGGCAGGACCAGGCGGGCGCCCCGTCCACTCCTCTTATTGCCTACCTCAGGAACAGTGAGGTACCGGCCACCTGATGAGAAAGTGATACCACATCATTTCTGCACAAATGAAAAGATTGATTTGATATACTAAAATACATTGCGTGTAAAATGGAGGGTGGATTGTGTTGTGCTCATGGAGTGTGAAACTGTAGAACATGGTGTAGAGTTTGTAATAGGAAGTTAAATCGGGTCTGGTTTATTTATTTATAGTCCCCAATCACAGTTAGAGTGTCAAAGTGCTGTACATGCAGGTAAGACGCGATAATGAAACCCTCTATCCTTAAACTATTGATTCAGATGAGGCAAATCTTTTTTCCCCCTTTTCTAACCCAATTGCATTCGATCAATTACCCCACTCTTCCGAGCCATCCCGGTCGCTGCCCCACACCCTCTGCTGATCCAGGGAGGGCTGCAGACTACCACGTGCCTCCTCCAATACATGTGGAGTCGCCAGCCGCTTCTTTTCACCTGACAGTGAGGAGTTTCGCTAGGGGGACATAGCACGTGGGAGGATCACACTATTTCCCACAGTCCCCCCCCCCCCGACCGACCAGAGGACGCGCGGGGGGGGGGGGGCAACTTTGTCTGCAGGGACCGCCACGCCACCCGGACGTCCAGATGAGGAAAGTCTTCATGGGAAAACCTTCACAGGAAAAAATGGGAGAAAATGCCAGAAGAGCACTGAAAGGAGGAATCCCTCTGGCAGGATAGAAAAGGAATGCAACAGATGCCAAGTGGGCAAGGTACGAGCAGATTTAGAAATAAAACGCTTAATGAAAAGCGCTGAGCTTTAGCTAATGGCTGATTTATGCCTATGCTCTTTTTTTTCTTATCAAACACATCTGTTAACTGTCGGGCCCTCACAGGTATGACTGATTGATTGTAAGTCGTTTCATATCAAAAGAACTGATTGGCCAACTCTTTAAGTATCGTTCACAACCGAATAAACACAGGGGAAAAGCTTGTGCCTCCTGACAAGGTGCGTGTATGCGTAAGCACATATAAGCAGTTTTACTCGTGTCTTATGAAGCAAAATGTTGAATGACCCAAAACCAAAATGCTGCCTGATGTAGAATGACAAGCACTGGATTCTTAGCCTGTCAAAGAGTGGGTTTTAATCTGTTCAACTCCAGTGCTTCCCTAGGGATCCCAGCCATTTGGGCGAGGGTAGGCTGAAATGAGAATGACGTGTGGTGAATTACAAAGGCTGCAATGAGAGGATCAGCGTGAGTAAGTCAGCCCAAACGTGGCTGCAATAGTGCACTGATACTCAACATTTAAAAGTACTTTTGCAAATATAATACTTACCCAGCCGAGGAGCCTAACTGATACTCATGAACCATTACTGATTAAAATGTGGCATTTTACAAACCGTGTGTGTGAACAGAAAGATACAGAGCCTGGGAGCGGTCACATAGCAGAAAAAAACAAGTTTTTGCGGAAATCCTTATCTTCAAATGAGTAATCTGTGCCCACAAATTAGCAAACCATACCATCCGATTGATAATCCATATCCTCACATCCATGCCCTTGATTTTGAAGTATAATTCCGTGAGCAAGATGCAAACGACAGTGATGTTTTGATTTGTCATAGCTATGATAAACTGAAACCATGAACAATAAACTGAAGCTAAGATAAAGTGAAACTGGGGCATCCGGGTAGCGTAGTCGTCTACTCCCATGCCTACCAACACGGGGATTGCCAGTTCGAATCCCCGTGTTACATCTAGCTTGGCCGGGCATCCCTACAGACACAATTGGCTGTGACTGCAGGTGGGAGGCTGGGTGTGGGTACATGTCCTGGTCGCTGCACTAGCGCCTCCTCTGGTTGATCGAGGCGCCTGTTCAGGAGGGAGGGGGAATAGCGTGATCCTCTCCACGTGCTACGTCCTCCTGGTGAAACTCCTCACTGTCAGGTGAAAAGAAGTGGCTGGAGACTCCACATGTATCGGAGGAGGCATGCAGTAGTCTGCAGCCCTGCCTGGATTGTCAGAGGGGCTGGAGCAGCGACCGGGATGGCTCAGAAGAGTGGGGTAATTGGCCAGATCCAATGGGGGAGAAAAAAAAGGGGAAAATTCCAAAAATAAAAAAAGATAAAAGTGAAATTTGAAAAGGTAATGTTCCTGCTTATCCACTGTGTGTGTGTACATGTGTGTGTATGCGTGCGTGCGTGCGTGCATGTGTGTGTGTGTGCGTGTTCGTGTGCGTGCGTGTGTGTGTGTATGTGTGTGTGTATGTGTGTCAGCTCTGTGTGATGGCCTGGCGGGCTGTCCAGGGTGTCTCCCCGCCTGCCGCCAAATGACTGCTGGGATAGTGGGATAGGCTCCAGCATCCCCGCGACCCTGAGAGCAGGATAAGCGGTTTGGATAATAGATGGATGGATGGCTGTTCCCTGCTGCAAATGCACAAACTTGCCCACAGAATTGGAGGCAAAATCAAGGGCCAGGCTCCATAAAGGATAGAAAGAAAAAAAAAACCCCAAAGGAACAGAAATAACAGAACGGGTTCAAACATGAAAACATGAGCATTTGCAATTCTCACCAAGATATCAGTGAGTGACGCTGGTATCTTTAATTACCTGATGGATCAGCTGTTGTCTCCCAGTGAAGGTCACCATCTCTGTCCCTGATCCAACCACAAAGACCGTTATCGAAGGAGCAGCTCAGATAGCCAGATTCTGTGGAAAATTAAAACAAGCTTTTCACAAAGTGGAGGGACACCGCTGATTTCCAGGTCATGGCTACGATGAGCATTCCTGGCATGCATTTGACAACATGGGGAGCGAGAGGCCTTCAAAAGCCTGCTCTGATGGAGATGAGAACATCAGCCGTGCACATGACAATACGATGAAAAATGTGAACATGAGGAATTCGAAGTATTTACAGTATTTTGCTAAATAAATCTGATGTATAATTGCTGAAATTTGTATTTGTGTGTGTGTGTGTGAGATTGCACAAGCCATAGGCCATATGGTGAACTAAATCCTGGTTATGTCAGCGGGCGACAATCTAATGTGAAGAAAAGATTTCTGTCCCAGAAGCATTGCCTTGTCGATAACAGTGAATGGACACAAGCGAAAACAACTCCTCATATTCATCCAGGCATTGCTCCCCAGATTGATTGGAAGGTTGAAACTAGAATAATTTTGACCTTAAAATGGGTTTCTAAGAAGCACTTCTCCATTCATTTTCTAAGCCAATAAATACTCCCTCTCTCATCACGCTGCATAGCCCATGATGTGCTGCGAGCCAAAACAAGCACATAGCCAAACCATTAGGCAATTTACATTTTATAAGACTGACATCAATAAATCACAATAGCATACTTGCTGCTTTTCACGATAAATGTTGTTTTTGTAGAGTACAAACTCCACATCATATACTCTGCATTTGATCTTGAGTTTGTGCAAGCTGTTACACACTTTTAAATGAACCACTCAATGAGTCAAGTAATTATCATCCATTATGCCAATACGCAATTCGCAATTATCAAGAACGCAAGCAATCAGTTAAAATGATCAATAATTACAATGGAATGTGTTCAGTAATTATGAGTAAATGGAATTGTTAGTATTCAGGCAATCAAGCAGCCTTAAAGTGAGTAGTGTGAAAGTCTGGCGACGCACACTTGGTAAAGGGTGAAGGGCCTATCAAAACACATGTGGTCACTAGCATATCGCCCCCTCCGCTGTTAGCGCAGCGCTGCAGCAACATACTCTCAGGTTAATTATGCCTATTGTGAACATTTCTCATCTGCCCCGATTCGACGACACCCCCCCCCCGCCGAAGGATGACAGGGACTGTTTTGGACCGTCTCCGTCAAACACTCTGTTTACCTGGGTCGTCCTTTGCTTCATCCGCTGTGTTTCCCAGCTCAATGTCAAAGTCGATGCCCAGGACGGTGTTATGGCCGTGGTTTCTTGGAACTGAGGAAAAGGGCGAGAGGCAGAGGTTTAGATAGTGAATCAGCAAAGACGTGACGGGCTTGCGGCCATCCTTACCTCTGGACATTACATGGCTTCATTTAAACGGTGAAAATTAATATGGAGCCACCTCCATCTAGATGAAATAATTGATGCCATTTTTTTTCATTCCCTACACATGTACACCAAGTGTAACTTGGATTTTCATGTTCACAGAGAGATGCAAGAACAACCGTATTAGTTACATCAGGGGTTGATGACACTGTGCTGACAGCTATGGAAACTAACATACATGAGGGAGATTAAAGATTAAAGAACAGCCAAAAGTGAATTATAGAGAGAAGAGGAACGGGGTGAGCGACAAACAACAGGGAGACCCTGCATCTGTTTCTGATGCAACGCCTGACAAATTATGGCAGCACACCACTCCCTCTCCCTCTCCCTCTTACACCAACGGAGAAGTGGGGCCTGGTTTTTTTTGGGGTTTTTTTACCCATCAGTCCTCCTGTGTAGGATTAATATTTCTCCAATCACGTTACCTTTATCAAAATGATTACTTTCAGTTATGTTGTTAAAAAAATCGTCAATAAAGCTCCATAAGGCAATAAATGGTATGTCATCAAAGAAAGTAAAACACCTAGCTATGCTATTTCAATATATTTTCCAGCGGCGAGCTATCATTAGGATCACTGCCAACATCTTAATCAGATTGCTGCTCTTACTCCACAAGTACCGAGAGCTCCAATCTACACTTGACTCCTATGACTCCCCTTCAGTGCTCATCATGCACTCTTCTAGTTAACTTTTTATTGGATAGGGCCATCGCCATGCTGGGTCATACCACCCTGCGCCATGGCCTGGCAGTCTAGGGACTCTGGAAACAGAGAGGATAAATTTACACCAGGCACTCCGACAATCCTGGGCATCCAGCTCTGTGTATTTTTGTCCGTCTCGTTGTGTGTGTGTGTGTGTGTGTGTGTGTGTGTGTGTGTGTGTGTGTGTGTGTGTGTGTGTGTGTGTGTGTGTGTGTGTGTGTGTGTGTGTGTGTGTGTGTGTGCGCGTCTGAGCCTTAAATAAAGGAGGCCGGCTAAAAAAATTTGAATTACCGTCTATGTTTCCTGGCTTGGAGCGGAATAATAAAGTACACTTAGCTTCCTTAGTGGCCCAGCAGTTGCCCCTAGTGTACCCTGCCAATGCAGTCATAACCCAATGGGGGATGTTATGTTTCTCTGACCTTTTTTTGATAGAGGGAAAGTCCATCCCATTAACATCCAAGCCGCGTATCCGACTTCGGGTCACGAGATGCTGGAGCCTATCCCAGCAGTCATTGGGCGGCAGGCAGGGAGACACCCTGGACAGGCCGCCAGGCCATCACAGGGCCAACACATTCACACCTAGGGACAATTTAGTACGGCCGATTCACCTGACCCACATCTGTTTGAACTGTGGGAGGAAACTGGAGCACCCGGAGGAAACCCACGCAGACACGGGAAGAACATGTAAACTCCACACAGGATGACCCGGGACGACCCCCAAGGTTGGACTACCCCAGAGCTCGAAACCAGGACCTTCTTGCTATGAGGCAACTGTGCTAACCACTGTGCCACCGTGCCACCTCCCATTAACATGTTTGGGTTAAAAGCTATTGTGTCAGTCACCGTATAACCAACCACTGGCTATGAGGGATCTCAATGGCGTCCCACGTGTTGCATCCACGTCATCGCTTGTGTCCCTTTCAGCTTTCACGTGACCCTGTCAGTTAGGAGCATATGACCGCACATAAGCATTTCTTCAGACTACCCTCTGTGTTCAACAGCCTCATAAATTGGATTTTCAGTATTTACCACTCTAGGTTTTTACTTACATCTCGACCTTCTCTTGTTCATCCCGGGCAAATATTTGAGATGTTGAAAAAGGCTAAGCACAAGCGAGTTTACCTTTGTCCTGCTAACCAGGCGAGCAAACAAGCCATGATCTAAAAGCCAAACACTCTCTCTGCCTGTCATTTAGAGAGGCTGTTGGGAAAGAAACGGGACACAATGAAAGCGTGCATTACCTCACTTCAGTTCTGCTTTGCATTGTTCAGTGTGTTGCTATCAACTAGCATTTTACTGATAAGATTTATTCAGTCGTTTTCAAGCATTGTACTCACATCAATGAAACGCACATGTGGTTCAACACGAGCCTATAACAAACAACACAACCTTTACAAAATGCACAGTCATTAACGGCCTCGCTAGATTAATAGTACGCAATGTAATTATCTGATTTACTCGAGGTTGTCGCTCCTATTCCTCCCGTCATATTCAAAACATGTTAAGAGAGCTCTGAGCCCCGGCTCTGTTATAGCTTAGTGGTAATTAGATTGATGTCTTTTACAAGTAACGCAGACAGGTGTTAATGTAATTTTCTCGTCTCTTCCCTCCCTCTAATTATGTGATGCCATCTGGCAAGGTAAGTTGGAAAGACAATATGTCCCCTCTTGCTCTCTACTCCGCTGGTTCATCTTTCCACACAATTATATGTCAAGGGAACTTGGTCTTAACCCAAACATAGACAATGAAGGCAAGATGGATGTGAGCATCAGCGATTTCGATGGAAATTTGCCAGTTTAAACTTGAATTCTTTTGTTTCATTCTGTATGGGCAATTAGTATTCACATTCTTAAAATTTATTTCTGATTTTTCCCTTTTTTCTCCCAATTTAGTGGCCAATCGATCCCTATTTTAATTCAAACACCCACCCTCGTACTGCATGCATTCGCCAACTGCATCTCTCCGGCCGGCAGTCTCAAAGGAGACCACCTCCCCACTTTCGTGACAAGGCGACTCCAGGCCGAACCACTGTTTCTTCCGACACACACAGAGACGCATTCACGTGACGAACACAAGCCGACTCCGCCCCCCTCCCGAAGACAGCGTTTTGCCAATGATTGCTGCTTCATCGAGTCCGGCCATAGTCAGATCTGACGAGACCGGGGCGTGAACCCCAGTCCCCAGTGGGCAACTGCATCGACACAAAGCCGATGCTTAGACCGCTACACCACCGCGGACATTAGCATTCACATTCATCCAAAATGACTTGCAGTAACATATGTGTTTATATCCCCCCCCTTTTCTCCCCAATTGTAACTGGCCAATTACCCCACTCTTCCGAGCCATTCCGGTCACTGCTCCGTCCTTTGCCGATCCAGGGAGGGCTGCAGACTACCACATGTCTGCTCCGATACGTTTCTTTTCACCTGACAGTGAGGAGTTTCATCAGGGGATGTAGCACATGGGAGGATCATGCTATTGCCCCCAGTTCCCTCCCCCGACCAGGCGCCCCGACCGACCAGAGGAGGTATTAGTGCAGCGACCAGAATACATACACGCAGACACAGCCAATTGTGTCTGTAGGGACGCTCAACCAAGCAGGAGGTAACATGAGGATTCGAACCAGCAATCCCCATGTTGGTAGGCAACGGAATAGACTGCTACGCTACCCAGACACCCAATATATGTTTATATTTTGGCTCTATTAGAAATCGAACTCCAGTTATATTGGGACGTCAATATTACTGACCAAATTCAAGTTAAATATTAGTACGGGTCTGGTATCAGCATCAACACCTGGACAGATAATTGAAGATTATGACTAACTAATAAGGAGTCATTGAGTCACAGAGGATTGTTTAGATCTGAAGAGAACAACAGACAGGGGTTCTTGTTTTCACTTCCCTTCTGCACAAGCTGAATGTAAGCAATCCAAGGACATGATTATAATTGCACAAAAGACTAGCATGGAATTTCAATCAGCAAGAATCCCTTTTCTCCCTGAATAGTGATAATAACACTATTAGATTGAAACATCCTGAATGACTGCTGCACGCACACCCACGAAGCTGTGGTCCATGCATTAGCAGCTCTGCACACTTTTTCCTCCAGCAGAAAACGTGGGCTGTGGTGATGGCTTGTATGCTTGAGTAGGCTATCCAGGGACACGAAACCACTCTTTTCCTGTCACACCGGCATAAAGGAATGGCAGTTGAAGGATAAGCAGTGGTATAGCGAAAGAGGACCTTATATCGTCTTGTTTTTCCTCTGAGGTCTCTGATATGAACAGCCATCTAAGACACGAGAGATGTTATCTGGAGAAACGAAGAGCCCAAATCATGGCGAGGATGACCGATAGACAACAAAGAAAATTAATTGCATAAAAAACCGGCAAGTTGATAACTTATCGTGATAACTTCATTGTTTTGACGTGACATCTTTCACGATCTCTTATCTACGTTTTCTCGGCTTATTTTTTGTTCCTACAAGCTTTAAATGAGAGCCCTTGCTCCCACGCCGAATATGATTTATTTTTTTAAGGACCAGATGGTATCTTTAACAACATCTTACAAAAATGTGAGTCCTTTTGCTGTAGCTGGACTATTTCAGTAAACCTGTGCCAAGGTCAAATCATGTCTTAAGAGTACAGTCAAACAATCAAAAATCACCAACAACTAAATATCGATGAACTACTGTGCCTTATTTTACAACAGTTTGCTTGCAAGACTATCAACTCTTAGAAAAAGTTTGGATGTTATGTGAAATTGTCTGTCTGCAGCTCGGATCAATGGCATCCACATATTTAAGTGTTTCTGATTAAAATGGGCTGAGATGCATTTAATCTGCCAAGACATCTTTACCTCTGATTTGCCAGGCTCTGACTTGGTTCTGTAATGTTTCAGAATCAAGCAGAACGGCACGCTTATAGTATATGCAAATTCAGTCCTCTTTGGTTTGCTGACACCTGTCAGAGGACTTGTAATGAAGATGAATGATTTGCCGGTGAAAGCATCTGTCAAGAGAACTGCAGTAATCAAAGAAAAGTAGCATGTACAAGAAAAAAAAAAACTAAAAAAATCAAAACCATTAGAGAAAAAAAACAAAACAAACAAAAACAGCACAGAAGCACATCCTTACTGTGGACATCCCCTCTCTGTTTGGTGACCTCCTTCTGGATAGTGTTGTCCACTGGAGTAACCTCTTGCTCGGTTGGGGCTCTGGTGGGCACCAGTGGGGTTTTGCGTCTGGGTGGGGGTGCTGGTGTGATTGGTAGTTGCCTTGGCGGGATGTAGGGTTTCTTTGTGGGTGCTGGTGGTCTCCTGGGGTGAACGGGTGGTTTTCGAGTGGGAACCATTGGCTTGCGTGAGGCGGGGTTGACCCTCTTTGGAGGGAGAGATGCTTTGGTTGTGGTTGCTGTTGTTGCTGTAGTTGTGGTGGTAGCAGCACTTGTAATTTTGGGAATAACGGGGAAGAATCTCTTGGCAGTCACTTGTGGGTGGATGGTTGTGGTGGTCCTCTTGTGGTCTGAGTCGGGGATGCGGTTGTTATGACTTGGTGGCAGCTTTCCTGGCCTCGGGGGGTCAATGGTCACCTTAGGAATGGCTGTAATGAAACAGGTAGAGAACTGAAATACGAACACTTAAAAATTAATGCGGCATAGAGATGGTGGTTGACAACAATGGCCAGATACAGCTTTCAGGGGAAACCACCATCCTCAGAAACGTAACCTCAGACCTCCTCAGTGTGTCCTCGGTGTTGATGTAATGCCACTGGTCTGGATGAGACAACTTTCTGATTCATGTGATTCTGTTTGACACATAGATGTAAAATCGGTGTGAGTGTTATGAATGAAACCCAGCACTATTTTACTGTCTGTGAAGACTTTCACTGAATGAATGTCAATGTCCATTTCATCTTTGATTAAATCTGCCACCTCAGTCACCAAGACAGCTGCACAAAGCTCAAGGCGGGGGGCACTGTATGAGCTGGATGTGGAGCTAGCTTTGATTTTCCCCTGACAAATCCTACATGACTCTTCCCTGTTGTAGAGACTGTCTTCAAGTAGGCTACACCGGCTATAGCTATGTTTGATGCATCTGAAAAAACACAAAGCTTTCTGTGCCGCGTCTATGTAGCTAGGGAAACGGGAATATAAGGTCATAGGATCTGGAGCTGCTCTAACTCTTTCATAGAGTCTCTCCAGAGCTTCCAGTGCTCCTGTTTTTAATTAAGTGAAATTTGGGTTTAAACTTTGGGTTTCTCAATCTTGACTGAAACAAAAATCTCGTGCAAAGTATTACGCTAGACATACCTAGAAAAGTCATTATCAGGCTGTTGTCAGCAGTATTTTCCACTTGTGTAAAATAAATATTGCTCTTTGATTCTGTTACTCTTTTCATGTGCATGTACCGATTAGTATTTCTTTGTGTGCTTAACCACCAAAGCCTCCCAGCACCTGGCTAAAGCTCTTCTTTGTGAGGAGTGATCTCTCTGTGCAAAGAAACAGTCTTGCCCTTGAGATAACCCTCGCTCTGCGGTTGTCATCGTAGTTACGCCTCCTTTCTGTGCCCCTGCACATTCTCCAAGTCAGGAGCAGTGGCGCAAAGCAACTTCACGAGTGAGGAATGAGAGTGGATAAAGGCAACTGGTTTGAAGTGAGTCGTGTTTTCTCGAATTACAGCTGGGCTTTGATATTTGATCTGCAAATAGGATATTTGATCCACAGCCCCATGGCCCTTCCACCTCACACCCAAGGGAGAGGCGACAGAATGATTTAAATGCCATTGTTATGGTTGTGCAGTGCTCAGTGCCAGGAGGTAATACTATACAGGCCAGTGTGCACTTGTTTCTGCTAGATAATTTAGCGACTGTGGCAAATAACGCTCGTGAATTACTTCTTGATCACCGAGCCTCTGCTTAAGCATTAGTGACAGATACACACAGACTTCTGAGCTGTCTGTTAGGCTCTCGCCCTGAGGAAGAAAAAAAAAAACTACTGAAAAAGAAAACATCACACACGTCTTTAAATGTTAGCAAACTCTCTTTTGTTTTAGGAGCCAAATGAGCAGATGTCAAGATGGAGTCAACGTTCATTCAGGCTAGCCACGATGAGAGAGCAGGTTAATCTAAGGAGTGATTGACAGCCATTACAAAGAGAGGAATTTCAAGCCTTGCTCTGTGGTTGCAAGGCTATTTTCCCCCTCTTCCCTATTTTCTTCCACACATAAAAAAGGGGAAAAAAGGAATTAAAAAAAAAAGTTGAGGCCCCTCTCCTTTTAGGAAAGGGAACATGGGGGCCCGGTACAATTTTTTTTAAAATACTTACGTTTGCAGTCATGACCCATTCCCCTATAGCCGTCTTTACATTTGCACTTGTATGAGCCTGGTGTGTTGTAGCAGGTGGCCAAGCTGCTGCAGTGGCTCTGTCCCAAGCTGCACTCATCCACATCTGAAACACAGTCGAAACATATAACAAGATCCAGCCATGGTATGTAAGACAGTGTGTGTGTGTGTGTGTGTGTGTGTGTGTGTGTGTGTGTGTGCATGCGTGTGTGCATGTGTTTGTGCACGCATGTGTGTTTAATGTTTAAGAAGCTTTAAAATAGATTTGGATATGATAGACGTAATTCCTTTTATCCATTTCAGCGAGGATTACAAGGTGCCAGCTTGATATTTTGTGAGTTTTGGAACTTCATTAAATAAGTGCTGAGATGGTCTTAGTTAGATCCTCTCCTGGATGTTGGACTCCGACTGGGTACCAGGAGTTATTGGTTGCTAATCCCAAAAGTAAATGATTTCTTCTCCTTTTTTTTTACTTTTCCCCATTTTTCTCCTCAGTTGTACTTGGCCAGTTACCCCACTCTTCCGAGCCATCCCGATCGCTGCTCCACCCCCTCTGCTGACCTGGGGACTGCAGACTACCACATGCCTCCTCTGATACATGTGGAGTTGCCAGCCGCTTCTTTTCACCTGACAGCGAGGAGTTTCGCCAGGGGGACGTAGCGCATGGGAGGATCACACTATTCCCCCCAGTTCCCCCTCTCCCTGAACAGGCACCCCGACCGACCAGAGGAGGCACTAGTGAAGCGACCAGAACACATACCCACATCCGACTTCCCACCCGCAGACATGGCCAATTGTGTCTGTAGGGACACCTGACCAAGCCGCAGGTAACAAGGCTTCGAACTGGCAATCCCTATGTTGGTAGGCAACAGAATAGACCGTTACGCCACCCGGACGCCCAGTAAATGCTTTCTGAGGAAAAACAACCACAACTAAATTTTCTCAATAAAAAATAAATGCATTAAAAAAAAAGTGTGTGGGTAGTCTTGCAGATGCTGTTTACTTGGTGTGAGTCAAGGTTAAAACACTGACTTTGTCAAGAGGCATTCCAGAGAAATATCAAATTTTCAGCTATGAGCCTTTATATATATGCAGATTATGTGTTTGCGTTATCTGGCGTAACTAATTCACTTTAAGTTACATCTACAAACAATGATTGCAATACTTGAACCAGTTCACAAAGAAGGGCTTACATTTAAAGAAAACGACTATCTTTGGACCGTTTGTCTGACGGGGGCTTTATTACTGTACCTGTACATTGGTATTTTCCATTGATGTATTGCAGGTCAAATCCTTCATGGCACTTGCAAATGTAGCTCCCGAAGGTGTTGATGCATTTTCTGAACCTGGGACACACCGCGATTCCTGTTGCACACTCATCCACATCTGAGACACAGAGAGAGCACCGTTATTATGATGCTGAGAGGAACATGTTTAACCCAAATACACGTTTTGCAAGTGTATCGTCTTTATGGATGGTAACATTTATAGTTAAAAAAAATAAACGCATTTTTTTTGCCCCATTGGCCCATGTTAAACCAGGTTAAAACAAAGACTAACAAACGTAACAGGGTAATTATATCTGAGGTATTTTTTTTACCCTTCAGTGGTTATTATTCATTTATAAATAAAGCAGATTATGCATTCTGTTGCACGGAGCTAGGCAATGCACACAACCCCTTTTCAATTATTTAAAGAGCTTTTCCAAGTGTCCAGGGCACATAAGGATTAACATTTAGAGGACTACAGGCTGGAAGATTTGTCATAAAGTCATTAAGTTATGAACTGCCTATTGCCTGTAGAATGGGTTGAATCCTACAGGGAATTGTGATTAAAAACTACTTCAAAAACACAGAGGTATTTGGGCCACCTGGAGAAATAAGGGGGAATAAATGCAAAATGAGTTCTCTACCTTAAATAAGCGCTGTTTTTTTTTTCAGAGTAATATCACATCCCAGTATCAGCTGTGCTCTGCCCCGTTATCTTCTCTGAGAAATCCTCAGAAAAATTATTATTATTTATTTTATTTTTTTTGTGAGGTTGGGTCGGTGTTAGCTAGCACCGACAGGAAACGGGGAGTGGTTGGTTGGGATCTGCTCTCTGATCAGTGGGTCACATTCATATTCGGTCTCTTTGTTTTTTTTGCAGGTGTGATGTCTGTTGACATCATGCTTGGGCACGTAAGCATTCGAAACTGCACACCTATAGTTTCTGCGGGTGGGAAGCCGGATGTGGGTATGTGTCCTGGTCTGCACTAGCACTTCCTCTGGTCAGTCGGGGCACCTGTTCAGGGGGGAGGGGGAACTGGGGGAATAGCGCGATCCTCCCACGTGCTACATCCCCCTGGCAAAACTCCTCACTGTCAGGTGAAAAGAAGCGGCTGGTGACTCCACATGTATCGGAGGAGGCATGTGGTAGTCTGCAGCCCTCCCCAGATCGGTGGAGGGGGTGGCGCAGAGACCGGGACAGCTCAGAAGAGTGGGGTAATTGGCCAAGTACAATTGGGGAGAAAAAATCCAAAAAGAAAGAAAGAAAGAAAAAAGAAAAACTGCACACCTGTGATGGATTTCAACCAGCAAGGGTGGAATATTGTCATAAAATCGTATATTAACGATTTATACAATACACATTAATGATAATTATTAATAGAATACATTAATCATATGTTAGATGTATTTGTAAAAAAATCCTTTGATGTCAACCAAGACCGATTACGCTCACTGGAGTGAAACCATACAGTTTTCATAAATCTTTCATTTTTTCACTAAAAACTTAAGTGCATGGTTACTTTTTGATTGCTCTTGAAGAAACTACTTAAAAAAGTTTAAAAAATAAATAAATGGCTCTTCATATGAATTTATGTTAAATGAAGCTGCAGTGGTCTTGATTAAATCAGACACCCACCAGCAGGGACGACTGTGCAAATATTAAATACTCAAGTCCCATTGAAAATTAAGTGTGGTAGCATAACCGGGCTCTCCATTGTGTGCATTTGCTCTTTTGGCAGACACTTTTATCCAAAGAGAGAGAGTCGTCAACTAGCAGATGTATTCATGTGTCAACCTGCATGCATCTCAGCCTACTAAACAGTAATCATATTATAGCTAAGAGTGCGTGTCATGTGAAGTGTAATTGATGTTAAGTGTGCAAAAGGTAATGAGAAAATACTATTAGGGGATTCGAATTAGAAATTAGCTGGACAAAGCCACAAATCAGTAACACAATCATGCTTGGAAACCCTTTATAGTTTAATGTAGGCCTAGAAAACAAGTTTTTAGCCTGTTTATAAATGTAAAAAATAATATCAACAAACTGAGATTAAAGCATGAGGCAATCTGTCAAAACTATTGCTTGAATCATCAAATCTCTTTCGGTTGAAACTCTCCCATCCGTCTTTGACCTTTCTAATGTGACTGTAGCTCCCTCTCTGTCAGATAAATCCTCTTTAAACCATCTGCATCTTATTCCATAGTCTCTGTAAACTGAACCAAATGAAAACACAAAACAGGCCACTGAGGGTATTGCTAGCCGTGACTTTTTTTTTTTTTTTGTGAACTCACATCCACACATTCTGCTCCATTATTTTCTATCAGTGATTTCTGTCTTCATCCAAACGTCAGCCCCAATTAGCCAAACCTCTGCTAAGTGGAACTGCATGTCTTTATAAGTGGAGCAAGCTAAGATGGAGACGCTTGTACTTACACCTGACACAGGTTAACTGCCTCAATTTGTCCCCCTCCGTCAGCAAATTACCCATCTGAGGAGGTGGGTCACGTACAGATAAACTGATAGGCAGGCAGAAAAAGCATCTCATTTTTGTGTTAACTACCGTAACTTCTCCCTCTTTACTTAAAGAAGGAATGCTGCACAGAGCTTTTTTAAAATGAACAAATGACTATCAATGTGGGTGTTGCAAGCAGGATAAAAACCTTATTTGAAGAATGATAAAAAAAAAAGACTGTTTGTGTCCATGCTCTTGTCGCTTTCCATGCTTAAAGGAAAGAGGGATCCTGCTATGTTTTCTGCATGAGTTTCCACTCTACTACCCATTACTCTGAATCATATTTTGATGGTCCAAATTCCTCTGTTGCCTCTGTCGCGCTGCCAAAACAGTTGCATTTGATCAACGTACAACCAAGTCAGGCGCTGACAGGATGAAAAAAAAAAACCTTTCTCTCTTATTTTGCCTTATAAGAGTGGTTCCTGGCACCGAGTAGTGTATTATAAGGCCAAATTCCTCGAGCCTGTGGAGGTTTAATGAAAGTAGGACATACCCACGCAAGTTCTTCCATCTGGTGCTAGTTGTAGGCCTGGTGATGGACACTGACATCGGACTTCTCCTTTTAGCACCTCACAGCCATACTGGCAGTTGGCCATTCCACATGTGCGTGCATCTGACATTGAAAAATAAAAGGAACCACAATTTAGCATGCACCCAGACACACACACACGCACGCACGCACTTCCCCCTTCTTCTTATCCAACATCCAAGGGTCAGGTCCTTCAACTCAGAAAGCTTGTCTGAAGTCCATTCGTCTTGGTATTAGCAAAGATGATCCCGGGATTCAGATAACAGAATGGCACACAATGAGCCATTATTAGAGTCCTCTCCGACTAGGTCTTTTTCTGCTGGTATCTTAGCCTGTGCAAATCTCCCTTTCTCACCTTCACCTCATCCTGCTGTATCTGCTCACACCATCTCTCTCCACCATCAAGGCACCACTGGTTCAGCTGGGCAGTTCAAGTCCGCCCGAAAATAAAAAGAGCTTTTAGAATAGATTTTCCTCTAGTCACTATCAATAACTGTAGACACTGAAAAGGAAATTAAACACGGGGGATGTTGCCACTGTCTCAGCTGCTGCGAGCTCCTGGGAGTGGAGTTTGAGGAATGAGTCAGACCAGGTTGATTAAATGCAACAGTGTTTTATCGATCAAAGCATCGAAAGTGTGGAAAGTAAGACAAGCAGGTTGTTTAAGACCATTGTCACACAACAGCACTAGCTGAAGTATGCCATTCCGGTGTGAGGTAGCTATATGTTCAAGTCTACATAAGGGAACATTACCTTTCTTCCGATTATAGAGGCACAAAGCAATTAAGATGCGACCCGGGGTCAAGTCCTTCCCAAATGGGAAGGTGAGGGAGGAACAGTTAACAGGTGTAAATTATTGGCACTTGGAGGCAGCAATAACGCGGAGACATGTAAAGGCACTTTCTTATGAGAGCCTCAGGACAATCAATAACAACTGTGTGCATTCACTAGAAGCGCTGAAACTTGGATTTCTTTCAGATTTTCTATTTTAATCCTCTTAAGGTTCTTCACAGGGGTCCTTCAGAGCCTGGAGCGCTGCAGATGAGGTGGCTTAAAATGGGGCTTTAATCAAAACATTCTATCAAAGGTTTCTGAGGCGGGTGCCAAAGGTGCTCACATGAGCCAGGAAGTGTAATTCATCAGAGCATATGTACTATCGCAACATGGCTTTGTGAAGGCACAAAGCGGGCACTTTGCATTCAAGTGTAGAGAACTTTCTGAGATAGCTGAATATGTATGTATGTATGTATGTATGTATGTATGTATGTATGTATGTATGTATGTATGTATGTATGTATGTATGTATATATATGTGTATATATGTATATATATATGTGTGTGTGTGTGTATGCATATATATATGTGTGTGTGTGTGTATGTATGTATGTGTATATATATATATATATATATATATATATATATATATATATATATATATATCTTTGTTAAAAGAAACACTCAATGGTAGGAAAAGTGCTCAACAAATAAGGAGCAAAATAAATCATACCAATAGACATATACCATTAACCTTGTATGCAACCCAACCCAACCCCCCCCCTTTACTTGACCGTTAGCAATCACGTGTTTTGGATTTTTGAATGTAGGCGCCTCTCCCTTCCCCATTGGATGTTGTGCACATGATGTGCATGACGAGGCAGTTAATGGTATGTACTTTCTCGTGTAACTTTATTGACAGCTGATGATTGCTTATGGCATGAAACAGGCTTGTACTGTCTCATAAAGAATTTACTTGAATCATATATATATATATATATATATATATATATATATATGAGAAGAAAGAAAGAGAGAGAATGACTCACTTCCACAGGTCCCATCAGGCATCAGCATGTACCCATTCAGGCAGTAGCACTTGTAGCTCCCATAGGTGTTCATGCACCTGTGTTTGCAGGGCCTTGGTTTCAGCCCACACTCATTCAGGTCTGCAGACAGAGACAGACGACAGATGTTGGATGTAGGCGAGAGACAAGATACAGAGGGGAAGGATCTGAAGTGCCAAGACGGTCGTGAAATTACTTCAGGGGCAAAGACCACAGGGTCAACCACAGTCAGCCTCTCCCATCCATTTACCAGTTGGTTTGACGAGTGCGAGTGCGTGTGTGTGTGTGTGTGGGGGGGGGGGTTGCGGAAAGCTTAGGGAAAATTAAGGGTTGCTGTGCCCTTACAAGCATCCTTTTTTATGATCTAACAGGAAGTGTTAACGGCCAACCTGTCCATTACCTGCTCACAATAAAAGATGTTATTATTTTCTCCAGCTCCCCCCTTAGACTCCAATCTGGTGACACCACTGCGGTGATATTTCAATTGGCAGCACCTCTGACGGTGAAATGTGTCTAATTCCTGTATCTTTATATGGTCATAGACACAGAAGAGGCATGCTCACAACAATGTGAAAAGGCTACTTAAGAACAGTTCCTGTTTTGGTGTCTAACAGCATGGGCTTATGGGAGAAAGAATGTGCCCTGAGCAAAGCACCTGTATGACGCTCAAGTAAATACAAAGTCCCTGGCTCCAGGTTTTGAAAATGTTCCTTGATTTAATATTTCTGTAGATTTACTCGGAATAATCATTCTAATAATTAATTAATTGATAAACACAGGCATTCATACATACATCCATGCATGCATACACCCATACACATATATGTATATTATATACATACGCATATACACATACATACAGTATATACAGACTTACATAGGACATGCATACATAAAATAATCAAATATTGTACTACTTTGTGATAGGAGATAATTAAAGAGAACAGGTTTGTATTTCAGATGTACTCATTTAAACATATGGTCTCTTGGGAGTATCAGAACCTAGGTATAAGAGTGTGTGTGTGTGTGCTTGTTTTTCTATCCTCATTGGGATAGAAAAAGCACACACATGCATGCACGCACGCACACACACACAGACACACACACACACACAATGGGGTGTGTGTGTGTGTGTGTGTGTGTGTGTGTGTGTGTGTGTGTGTGTTTTGAGGCAAGTAATGTTTATCCACAGCCGTGAAATCAGAAAGGACCCAACAAGTTGCAGTGTTGACACCGTCCAAAATATTCAAGTCATATATAAGTGCATTATACTCTTTGCTTTTCAAGGGCATAGCAATAATTTGATTCACAAATGGACCTTCGTCACAAATAGATGTTTATCTAACTGAGGGGTCATTTTTAGCTTTGGCCTGCCACACTGTAAATAGCTCCATCTTTAGCTCCGGGGATCTGAGCGGAATACATTCTTCGGACACCGCATGACACCTGCATCTCACAGATGCCAAAGATTTATAGACACCAACGGCAGTGACACCACCCAGTCAAACTGTATGCCTGCGGGCCCGACCCCCGTGTTAATGGTAACTGGGTAAACGGCTGGTCTGAGTCATGTTAGCTGTGCGATTGGTTGGCGATGCAGGAAGGGGCCCGTCTGTCTGTAAAATTCCTCCAAGTGCCACTGGGTTTACAATCAATTTCGAGCAATAAATTCTGCTGTAATGGCATGTAAGGGTGTAGTGGTTTAAGAACTCAAAACTTGGGTATAGGCTGTAACTTTGCACAAACCTGTGAGACACACAGCCGCCAAAATTGTGAACAATTTGGCTTTTACAAATGTTTCTTGAAGGGTGAGACTGAAAAAAAATACAAAGAATTATATATTTGTTTTGATAGAACCTTACAACTATGGAGGAGTACAATTGGAGCTGTCAGGGGAAACATAACGATTGTTGCAATTTATTCAGTGCTAAAGCTTACTCCAGGCATCGCACAATGCACCTAGAAACTATGGGGCTTGTCTCAGTCCTGCAGTGTCTAATTATGCTTCAATCACTTTCTAATTTTCCCTTAAATAGGAAGCCACTGGCTATTACTGCAGAATAGCAGTGTTATTCCAGCAAAATGAGATTCATTTGATCATTGGCAAACTGATGATTAAAGCAGCGGAATGAGTTCTTCAGTAAGACGGTATGTAGATGGTAAGTCTTGGATTCAGAAGATGGAGAACGTTCTCATTCCTGTAAATAAAGTTACCAAAGATAACATTTTCCACTGACATTGAGGTAAGAAAAATAAAAACAGGTTCTCAGTTGCCTGTGAAAGTGAAAAACAGCTTAAAAATGCAAATGGGGGTGGGGGGTATTGCAATGGTCACATTCTCAGACAGTGAAAGCTGAGCATCTGCACATGCCGAACAAGACACAGCAAGGGTCTTCTTCACATGAGGAAAAAAAAAGACAGGCGTTACAGGGGACATACTGTAGATGGCAAGAGATTGAAAAAAACAGATAAGACACAGACACGACCACCACTTGACAATTTGACACGGCCCGCAGGGCTGCAGGGAGCCCCCTTATGCTGGCTTTCATGCAGAAACCCTCTGGGGTGTAAATGTACTGTTTAGACACATCATAAGTGATGGCATTTGGACTGATTTACTGGATGGACTCCACTGAGGTATGTTACGCTACATTCCCCGCTTGGCTTTATCACTGAGCGAGAGAGAGAGAGAGAGAGAGAGAGAGAGAGAGAGAGAGAGAGAGAGAGAGAGAGAGAGAGAGAGAGAGAGAGAGAGAGAGAGAGAGAGAGAGAGAGAGAGAGAGAGAGAGAGAGAGAGAGAGAGAGAGAGAGAGAGATTATCAGGGGACTCTTTCTCAGGGATGTGCCGGTCTCTAAAGGTGATAACACTGATCAGAATACTGATCATTTCATTTCAGGCATCATGGCGAGGACATGAGGGCTGTGTCTACGCCGTTTTTTTTTTTTGGTTTTTTTTTTTTACTTGTTGTTGTTCTTTTTTTTTAAAATGGTCTAAAATAGAGGTATAAAATCTTGGGAAAATAAGAAGGAGGAGCAAGGGGGGAGTGAAAAATGCACCATGGCCGTTTGGTGCTGACATAAGAAAGACAACTAGTTCAGATGGAGGTAGGACAAAGTGAAAACAAACGGAGAGAATTAGAGAGAGAGAGAGAGAGAGAGAGAGAGAGAGAGAGAGAGAGAGAGAAGAGAGAGAGAGAGAGAGAGAGAGAGAGAGTCTCATAGGCCAGGCACATGGCATGGATCTGCATGCTTGGTATTCAGGCAAAGCTGGTCTTGGGTGGCATCCGTTCTGACAGGAGAAGGGAGAAAGAGCATGAGACAGTAGTAGGAAAGGACATCCACCCCTCCTCTCTCCACACAGCTCAACGCCATGCGTGCGGTTGCCAAGACCGGGAGGAAAGAGGGGGGCATTTGTGGCAGAGGGAGAGGTTTTCTTATGATCGATCGATCTCACCGTCCATCACCACCCCTGCCGGCTGACGGTCCACAGGAAGAAAAATAGGGAGGCGACTGTCCCACATTGGTGGGGCGAGATAGTCCCGCTCTTCTTCTTGAGAGAGAGAGGGAATGAGGGTGAGTGGGATGGGGGGGGGGGGGGATCAGAGGGTTTAGTTTGGACAAAATAGTGAAGGGCAAGAGAGGGCAAGAGAGAGAAAGAGAGAGAGGGAGAGAATGTAGTGAGATTGAAAAACAGCAACCATCGGATTAGAACACCTCTGACCACACCACATTCCTGAAAGTAAAGAAGAACATTATGCAGCAAAGAGGATTAAACTTGTGGGAATTAGACATGAGAGCTGACTGTCGGGAAAAACTGTCGGGGGGGGGGGGGGTAGAGGGCCCAGTGGAAGAAGAGAAAGTTTCTGCCTCTCCTCTCCTGTTTGCTCTGATCTTCAGCTTTGATTTCACTTTGGAAGATGGCATCTTCAGGGTTTTAGACAGCCGCCAGCATGGATTCTGACCATCCACCCTCCCGTATCTCTGTATCTGGAAGTTCAAACGTAGACGGAGGTCTCCATTTTGACAGTTAAACCAAGGCTTGGCTGCAACCACGTCAGGTTTAAGACCCCCCCCCCCCACACACACACACACACGCTTTTCTCTGAGCCCCACCCACCCTTTCCCAGTCTATTCATTCCTTCTGCAGCCTTTTGTTTGGCAGTTATCTAACAACACCTACGTACCACAAACCGACCCGAAAATACAGACACCTCCAAATCTTGTTGGAAGCTTCAAATGACAAAAAAAAAATCAAAATTAAAAAATCAACCATATTTTTGTTTATTCCGGTAATCCAGACTACGCATTTCCTACACCTACTATGCTCATTTCTGCCAACCTTGTTCAGCAAAGTACGCTTTTGAATAAATTATGAGCCTTGTCCACTAATAATCCCAAACGGAGAGGAAATGATGAAATGAGGATTTCATAGCTGAGGATGGTGGTTCAACCTGCAGTAGTATAATGACACCTCTATAGTGCTGCCAAAGGGCAAAAAGGATTATGTGGATTTTTCCATTGCACATCATGAAGCTCACAATACCTTACACCTGTCGTATGCCGCCTGAATTTGATAGCCGCAGACAGTATTGTAAGTAATTATAGTATAATTAAGTAAGGATAGGCGGTTGAAACTCCATACTGAAGTGTCTTGCTCCTGCTATGATGGCAATTACATGATGTTGAAATACTCCAATCTGTTGCTTTTGACATGAAATGAGACACACCAGACAGCCAGAAAAAGCAGATGCAGGGGATTAGTTTTCAATGGAAACCAATCCAGCATGCATGTGTAAAATTAGAGCGTGGACGTAATTTAATCAAAAACGCAGGATGAAGCCACCTTGAACACTGTTGATACTGGAAAATGAGGGCGACTTTGTCAAAATAAACCAGCGGTTGGCGGGAAATATTAGCTAACAATCTGAGAATAGATACAGCACGGTAGAACGGTGTGCCCGACTCAAACCGGGGTGCTGGATAATATTTGATGAAAAATAGTACGTGGCAAGAAAGGGGGGGGGGAGCGCCTCAGGAGACAGTAAATGTTAAGTGTGCTCGTCTTCATTACAGCTGCGTTGCTCCCGACGCCTGAGAAATCACTTCTCCGCTAAGACTTTAAATAGCATTTTCAGCAGCAGCTGAGCTATGGATAATTAAATCCACCTGCATGAAATAATCATCCTCTAAAAATGAATGGAACAGCACAGGGGGAGAGTGTCGGTGAATTGTCGTATGGATTATCCCTATAATGACTTTATTTGTTCAGCGAGAGGTCATTCATCTATCTTACGCCGCGCTCAATGACAGATGTACGATCTGCTCATCTGCTCCAAAGGCAGAGAGCTTCGTCTAAATTAAAGCTGCTCTCAAAAATAGAAGAGACAAAAAACACTCTGGCTGTGATTCGTTAGATTTGGATGTGCGTTAATCTCCTGAAAGAAACAGTCAGATACACAGGAGCACAATCCCCCATTCAGATACCGAGGTTTCGGTACACGGGAACAGTGATGCAAGCGACATAAATCAAAGTTGAAATCAATTACAAAGGGCCAATAACAAATACCCGAGGTAAAACTATCTGTCCCATGAAAAGTGGTTGCACCTGAAAGTTGACCCATAAAACATAAATCTCACCTTCCCTATTTCGGTGCATAAAACGTTGCAGGTGGAAAATACGGTTCTGGGTCTGAGGTTGCTATAACAAATGTAGTATCTGTCAGACTTGTGTTTCTTGTGTTTTTTTGCAATCACTGATGTTTCCTCGTGTTTGTTTTCGCTCAGTTCAACTGCTGTCCCTAAAATGTTTTAACACTCATGTTAATCTGAAAGCCTTCAGGGTCACATATCTGTCCTCACCTCCCACTTAGAGCCAAAGAATGCCCCAAGTCTTCTGCTTCCTGTGACTGTGTGTGTGTGTGTGTGTGTGTGTGTGTGTTTGTGTGTGTGCGCGCTTCTGTCTCACCGTGTCATCTGTGTGCATTGTTTGTGAGTACATGCTTGCTCAAGGTTTCTGTGAATATGCCACATTTGCCTGCGTACAAAGTCCCATACAATTCAGCAGCTGCATGAATTATGCATTAATATTTGTTTCCTTTCCCTCTCTGAAAATCAATTTTGCCATCATCATTTGCCTCTCCATTTATGGAAGCCCAACCCATAAACTATTGGGGGGAGCAGTTAGCCTCTGGTTTGGTCCAGGTCAGACAAGCAAGCCTATAATCAGAGGGTAAATAATTAAAGTGGTCTGTTTGAGTCCTCTAAATAAATGTAATCATGCACAAAGGAAAGACTCCTATGAAAATTTGACCATCACATTAAAGGTTAAAGGTAACATATGAAATGTTCTCCTTATTGTAGACTACAGTCTGAACAGGTCTAAATGTATGGTGAAAGGATGAACCTTTTTCACAGAAAGTTGAATCAGTGCATCTGGACATGATGTCTTTATGGATCGTTACGCCACTGTATTGTTTATAAGGGTGGAGATATCTGCAATCAGTTGAGACTGAAGAGGTCACTTAGATGAGTGATGAAACGTTTCTCTCAATAAACGTTGTGTCCAGATGAACCGATTCAACTTTCTGTGATCTTCTTACCTGGATTATTGAGCATGCATATAGACATGACGAATCTTTTTGGGGGGGGGGGGGTTTCCCCCTTTTTTCCCCCCCAGTTGTACTTGGCCAATCACCCCACTCTTCCGAGCTGTCCCGGTCACTGCTCCACCCCCCTGCCAATCAGAGGAGGGCTGCAGACTACCACATGCTTGGAGTTGCCAGCCACTTCTTTTCACCTGACAATGAGGAGTTTCGCCAGGGGGGCATAGCACGTGGGAGGATCACGCTACTCCCCCCAGTTCCCCCTCCCCTCTGAACAGGCACCCCGACCGACCGACCAGAGGAGGCGCTAGTGCGGCGACCAGGACACATACCCACATCCGGCTTTCCCCCCACAGACACAGCCAATTGTGTCTCTAGGGACGCTGACCAAGTCAGAGGTAACACAAGGACTTGAACCAGCAATCCCTGTGTTGATAAGCAACAGAATAGACCACTATGCTACCCAAATGCCCCTAGATGAACCTTTTTGTATTTGAAATGAGATAGCTCATTCCCTATAATAGCCAGTTTAAGCAGATGTCTTAACATAGTTGCAGGAAAAGTTATTGTTAGGGTAGCTAACACATATGAAGACATTACAGAAAAGTCCGTAGCATAGGACGGGGGACAGAACAGGAGACAGGATGGATCGGGACAGATGGCATTTGACAGGAGAAGACAAAATAAGAAGACAAAATAAGAAAAGATAAGACAAGATAAAATAAGAAAAGATAAGAAAGACATTTTTGCATTGGCTGCTTCTAGCTGATGATGAACATTGCCACTATCTGCAAATCCAACTCTTCCTCATTTGACATCATACCAATTAAGCTATAATCACCATCTATCACTGACCGTAAATAACAGTACTTTTCCCCTTGGTGCTTGTGTAGTTATGTTACTGGACATTACGTAAAACACTATTCTCTATTTGCTTTCTCAAAAGGTGTGTACTGAAAGCAGTGCTGTTTGGAAAGAGGGTTGGAGCTTTGACGGCTAAAAGATACACGCCATATGGCTTTGTTTGGAAACAGATGTTTTAAATTATCTTTGCACTCACAGTATTGCATAGCCCACGTTTGAGGGCCAATTGATGTTTAATGGAGGCTGAAACCATATTAGAGGATCTACCCTCCATCTACTCTCTGACTTCTGAAAAATTAAAGCTGCTCCATAGTATCACAAGGTTATCTCAGTTGGAAGAGTCTGAAAGGGCAAGTCCGTCACACACACCTCACCATTAAAGGAAACTCTGCAAAATGTTCAGCACTTAATTGATAAATGGGGGTTCCAGGGCTGATTCAAAGTAAAGTTTGATCTCAGAAGCATGTCCTGGAATGGCTTGGCATCAACTCTGTCAGATAAGCCTGTCTAAACTGTTGGCAGTGGAGTCTATTGTAGTTGGATATGGGATGGGGATAATTTTTCAGTCCCTTTTGTTGAAGATTAAGACAAAGTTGAGCTGTCTGGCGAGGCAGACAGGAGCCACCTATAGCCCAGAAATGCAGGATGAGTCATTTGGAACATTCCGGAAAGGCTTTTACCTCCCCCCACTTCACGTTTTTAATTACACGCTATCCTATTCCCATTTTAGGGCGTGAATTCCACAGGTATTTTCAAGCTTACTTGAATGAACATCAAGCTACAGCTAACTGGGCAGCTCCATCTTTTTCATTTCCCAACATGTTTGCAAAAATACATGCTCACTAAAATGCATTAAAACTGTGTTTGTGCGTGCAAACTGTGTGCAAACACACACACATGCAGACTTGCCCTCACAACAAGATCGGTTGCATTCATGCGGGCCAAGTTATCTCGGGTCAGTAATTGAGATGTTATCGTCCCAGGAGAGGATGCACCACCAAGATCATTCAACATGGCCCCACCAGCCATTTCCATTTGAGCTGAATCAGCTCTCTTCGCTTTCCTTTGTGATTATACCATCAAACCACAGTTTGCCTGAGGCGAACCTGCTTTCCCTCCATGGATGAGTGGAAATATTAATGAGTTGGTTTCTGGTTCTGTGTACATTTGGACACAACAGACAATAGTTACCCTGCCACTGCTTGGGGCAGTGATTTTCAAATGAAACATTTTTACATCAAGAGGCCTGGGTGCCACTTAGGGCATCTTATATTGTCAAATGTTCAAAATGAAAACATTTTTGAAAACATTTGAAAACATTTTTCTGTTTCAACGCCTAACAAGGCATCAGCAAGTAACACAGAGTGCAAAGTATGACTTGAGTTGATAATTTGCTACCACTATGAGTGAGAGCTTACCTTGATTGCAGGTCTTGCCAGTGAAACCAGGGTGGCATTTGCACTTGTTGGGTCCCACACAGTCTCCGTGTTTGCAGCCAGGCTGGCACAAAGCTGTTGGGGAGCGTTCCAAGAGGAAGAGGTAGATGAGTGCACACTACTTATCAGATCAGTATGACAAAGCATTTAATTCTACAGCTTTTTGACTTCCCCACTTCTTTGCTATAAATGATCTGTTTACCCTGCATCAGGGGAATAAGACTATGCTACCCACCTCAAAGAAAAGCGTGTTTTTCTGTCTTTCTGTTTGTTGGCGCCACTACCACTCATCGCCATGTGTGGCAGACATGTTTACGTCATATGACAATCTTGACTCTGTGTGCACCACTAGATTTTTTCAAGCGTGTTTAAAACTTGTTTCCTTGGGGGCGTCCAGGTAGTGTATCAGTCTATTCCGTTGCCTACCAACATGGGGATCGCTAGTTCGAATCCCTGTGTTATGGCCTGGTCGGGCATCCCTAGAGACACAATTGGCCGTGTCTACGGTCGGGATGCCTGTTGTAGGTATGTGTCCTGGTCACTGCACTAGCGCCTCCTCTGGTCGGTCAGGGCACCTGTTCTGAAGGGAATAGCGTGATCCTCCCATGCGTTACATCCCCCTGGCGACGCTCCTCACTGTTGGGTGAAAAGAAGCGGCTGGCGACGCCACATGTATCGGAGGAGGCATCTGGTAGTCTGCAGCCCTCCCCAGCTTGGCAGAGGGGGTGGAGCAGCTCGGAAGAGTGGGGTAAAGTTGGGGAACCCCCCCCCAAAAAAACGTGTTTTCTTGCTGATATTAATCCTTCTTCGCCGTAAGTGATTAATGATGGACTCGAAATCTGCTCATGAGCCAAACATGGGATTTTTTCTGGCTTTAAGATGCAACATTGATATTTGTAGTGAAAAACAGTTAATGCATATTAAAATGGCAAACTATATTTCCTTTTTAGGGATTTTTTTGAAAGAACTATATGAATAATTAAAGTAATAAAAACCTTAATCTTGTAACAGTGGGATGGCATTTAGCTTCTACATGGTGTACATGGATAGTGATAAGATGGTGTGTGTGGATTATTCAAGCCTCCAAGCAGAGACAGGAAATTTGGGCAAATTCTGTGGCCTTTCTGAGTCTGAGCTGCTGCCCTGCTTATCTGACTATGTTCACTGCAGCTCGCCACGAAGCATGTTTGATACATGGGGCCTCAGCCAAGCGTTACTAATTTTCATTAAAAGCTTCATTAATTCTGTCATAATACAGGGCAATCACAGGACTTAATTATCCCAATGGTGGGGGGAGGCGCTCTAAAACAGCAACGGGATCGAGGAAGGGAGCGCGCCGGAGACAACGAGAGCAAGTTAAAGCAAGGCAGGCAGACTGTCTGTTTGCAAGCTCATCCATTTTGTTGTTTCTGTAAAATATGGCTAAATGGGTGAAGTTCTATTTGCGATGAGGCAATTACAGTGTTTGCAGGGTATAAATGTGTCAGCGGCACCTTCCAAAGAACATCAAACAGTTTCATCCTGTGTTTCAATGATTTTTTTTTTTTTGCGAATGAGTAAAGCTACTTAAACATGGCCACAGGGAACCGAGGTGCGTGTACCTGAAGTAAATGAGGTTGATACCAAAAAAAAGAAAAATCCAAGACGATATTTACCAAGAGCATATTAAAAGCAAACATTATATTCTACAGTAAATACTTTTGAAAATGTCTATTCATTTGTTCAGGTTTTTTTTAATCCCCCCCCCTTTTTTTTTCTCTCCAGTTGTATCTGGCCAACCACCCCACTCTTCCGAACCTGCTCCACCCCCTCTACTGATCAGACTACCACATGCCTCCTCTGATACATGTGGATTCGCCAGCCGCTTCTTTTCACCTGGCAGGGAGGAGTTTCGCCAGGGGGACGTAGCACGTGGGAGGATCACGCTATTCCCCCCAGTTCCCCCTCCCCACCAAACAGGTGTCCAAACTGACCAGAAGAGGCGCTAGTGCAGAGACCAGGACACATACAAACATTCGGCTTCCCACCCGCAGACACGGCCAATTGTGTCTGTAGGGACACCCGACCAAGCCGGGGGTAACATGGGGATTCAAAGTGGGATCCCCGTGTTGATAGGTAACAGAATAGACCACTACACCATTTGTTCAGTTTTAATTGTGTTTCTGTCGATACTATGATTGGGTGTGTCACGGAGACTTGAGCGGTTATGGCATTGTCGCCTCACAGTGATTGAGCCCTGCGTTCAATTTCAGCCCATCTGAGCGTAAATTTGTATGTTCTCCTCTTGTTTGTGTGGGTTTCCTGGGTGGTACCCCGGTTTGCGCCCACTGTCCAGGCAAGTTAGATGAATTGGTATCTCTTAAATCACCCACAGGTGTGAATGGTGTGAGTGACGGTGTGTGTGTGTGTGTGTGGGGGGGGGGGGCTGTGATGGACTGGTGACCCATCAAGGTTGTCGTCCTGTCTTCTTGTCTTCCATCCAATGCCTGCTGGGATAGACTCCAGCCCCCGCCGTGACCCTGAATTCGATTAAGTGAGAATATACAGTATAATGGATGGCTGAATTATGGTTGTGCTGTGCATTGGCTGAATTGGCCTGCAGCTCCTCATGTTTCAGTACATAACACTGTTGCTATTGAACTCGAAGAGACAAAGGTATTGTAAGGAATCCTTTCACTACAGATGATAATATTGCCAGACTCATTCCACACTTTCACATTGTTAGTGGACCAGGGATATCGGGCAGTGTGTTGATTTTCTGAGCATTCAAAGTTCACAAATATGTCCCGTAAAGACATTTTAATAAATATTGTAAGCAGTGAATAAGAACCTGCACTTTTCTAAAAGCCTCTCGACGCCTATCGGGCCCTGGTTTTATAATGGTTTTATAATAGCTGAATCCCAGCTATTATAATGAAGTGACAGAATTTATTAGAGACAGCAGAGTCAAGTGAATGGGGTTTTTTTTCCCATTATAAATTCATTATCACTCTATCGCTCTATCTATCTGTTTCATAACTTATTCATTGGTTTGTTAATTCCCATTGCTTTACTGCTAGGGAGAGAAATTGATATATACATGCTCAGAAGTACGTCTTCCCTGACTCTACCAATGTGACATGGGTTATTTTGAGTTCTCGGACCTGGCAGAGAGATCGGGGGAATAGCCAGTTTTCATTAACCACATCAAACAACGTGAAGAACTAAAAATGGCTGTAGCAGCTGGAAGGCCGTACATAGCCCCTATGAATACCATCAGAGCATAGTTCCATGAATACCACCAGCATGCCTACTGATGACACCCATTCACACTTGTTAACACCAGTGGTCACAAAACTGCCCATGCAATAATACTGATATTTCTAGGTCACTTCACACGGCTCTTTTTTTACCAACCGCCATGCTACTGTGAATGAGCAAAAATACAGATGTCTGAAACTAGCTGATGGAAAATATTACCTCTCCATTAAGACATTTTGATCTTTGAAATATTGCGTGTGAATAAAAGCACTGATCGGATGTATTGTGGAAGATACAAAAACCGTTAAAATTCTAATTTTTCCTCATTCAACAAATCAAGATGTCACAGTGCTTGCAAGTGTACCAGGCTTATTCTTTGTACACATGGTACTTCCTGTGTAGAACATTTCTCGACTTTTTAGTTCTTAAATGTTTCATAATCCTCTAACATGGAGGGTAAAAGGGCAGCAAAATCTCACACTGGAAGGTTTTTCATGTAAATCCTGTTATAAAATGTATGAGATAAGAGTTATTAGTGCAAACAGTGGCTGTAGAGCGTGCAAGATGTTGACTGGGATGTGAAGCCAGAGGGACGATGATGGCCCCTGCCAAAGGGGTATAAGTCATAAGCGGTATTGGGGGGGAAGTGGACTGAGTCTATAAATAAGGGAGTGAACCCCCAATTCAGAGGATGTGCCCTAAGGACACACATCTAGGAAGATTATTTCAAGAAACATGTCAAGCTAACCTTGGGGCTGGCACCTTATCCCGACTACTCTGTGCGTTAAGGCGTAGAGAGCTGTAAAACAAATGGCCAGACATAGAGGGTTTGCAGGCATGTTTAGTCTTTTAGAGGAAAAGATATGAACATTATGTGACAAGGCAACACCTTGACACTTTGACAAGCAAACATTCCTAGGGAAAAAAAAGAAAACAAAAACAAATTGTCTGGAGTCACACATATTCCTGTTGTGCAAATTACACTCTTGCTGGTAGATGCATACCCAATGTGGATTTGATGATCAAATCGGTGGCTAAAGACAACCACTGACTTCAATGACATTTTCTCTTTTAATAGATATGAACGACTGGCTCTGCACCGCTCACATGGTTAAGGGATATGAATAGTACATGATAGATTCAGTTCCCAAAATATTAGCATGAGGTGCAGCGAACAGGTTTATAATTCTGAATTCAAATTCATCTGATGGCCTGAAATATGAGGACACCACGCCTCCTTCGATGTAAAAATAATTATTGCAACTGCCTGACTTGCAACAGATTTCTCCATGACTATGCATTTGCGTAAATTCAGTGAAAATACCCCCAACATTCGTCCCTATCTTCAGCAGGTTATTCTTCCTTTTGTATTTCATTACAGCTAATACAAGCGTTTGAAAACAGAGCTGTGTAGTCTTGAAAGAAAACCACAGGAAACCACAGAGACTATCAAGATGAAGTGAATTCGTGGAGCCGGGTATCCTTTTACAACTTTCATCACTCACTTGTTAGGTCCAATTGCTAATTCAAAAGTCTTGACCTAATCCTTTCTCGGAAACAGAAACTGCATTGAATAGAAGCAAATCTGAATGCCCGTGGAGTCCTTACATCCATAAGACTCGGGAAGGTTCACACAAAGCACGACCTATCTCATATGGCAGTGATACTGAAGCTACTTTGTGCAAAGTTGACTCACCAAAAAAGGTGAGACAGTGGCTTATATTGAATATTTTTGCATTTGTCATCATATTTGATGTCAGATTTTAATTAAGAAGCCATGCATGTAAAGTACTTAAAAGGATGATAATAGTCAAGTATCCAGGTATAACTGACTTTTTCCCCCTTAACATCACCATACTGTGTTAACGAAGAAAAAAACAACAACTTAATCTGTAAATTTTTTGGGGCTCAATGTATTTTGACTGCCTAGTCAGAGCAAAGAGAGAGAGAGAGAGAGAGAGAGAGAGAGAGAGAGAGAGAGAGAGAGAGAGAGAGAGAGAGAGAGAGAGAGAGAGAGAGAGAGAGAATAAGAAGTTTGAATATCTTATATACACTACCGTTCAAAAGTTTGGGATCACCCAAACAATTTTGTGTTTTCCATGAAAAGTCACACTTATTCACCACCATATGTTGTGAAATGAATAGAAAATAGAGTCAAGACATTGACAAGGTTAGAAATAATGATTTGTATTTGAAATAAGATTTTTTTTACATCAAACTTTGCTTTCGTCAAAGAATCCTCCATTTGCAGCAATTACAGCATTGCAGACCTTTGGCATTCTAGCTGTTAATTTGTTGAGGTAATCTGGAGAAATTGCACCCCACGCTTCCAGAAGCAGCTCCCACAAGTTGGATTGGTTGGATGGGCACTTCTTTGAGCAGATTGAGTTTCTGGAGCATCACATTTGTGGGGTCAATTAAACGCTCAAAATGGCCAGAAAAAGAGAACTTTCATCTGAAACTCGACAGTCTATTCTTGTTCTTAGAAATGAAGGCTATTCCATGCGAGAAATTGCTAAGAAATTGAAGATTTCCTACACCGGTGTGTACTACTCCCTTCAGAGGACAGCACAAACAGGCTCTAACCAGAGTAGAAAAAGAAGTGGGAGGCCGCGTTGCACAACTGAGCAAGAAGATAAGTACATTAGAGTCTCTAGTTTGAGAAACAGACGCCTCACAGGTCCCCAACTGGCATCTTCATTAAATAGTACCTGTTAGAGCCTGTTTGTGCTGTCCTCTGAAGGGAGTAGTACACACCGGTGTAGGAAATCTTCAATTTCTTAGCAATTTCTCGCATGGAATAGCCTTCATTTCTAAGAACAAGAATAGACTGTCGAGTTTCAGATGAAAGTTCTCTTTTTCTGGCCATTTTGAGCGTTTAATTGACCCCACAAATGTGATGCTCCAGAAACTCAATCTGCTCAAAGAAGTGCCCATCCAACCAATCCAACTTGTGGGAGCTGCTTCTGGAAGCGTGGGGTGCAATTTCTCCAGATTACCTCAACAAATTAACAGCTAGTATGCCAAAGGTCTGCAATGCTGTAATTGCTGCAAATGGAGGATTCTTTGACGAAAGCAAAGTTTGATGTAAAAAAAATCTTATTTCAAATACAAATCATTATTTCTAACCTTGTCAATGTCTTGACTCTATTTTCTATTCATTTCACAACATATGGTGGTGAATAAGTGTGACTTTTCATGGAAAACACGAAATTGTTTGGGTGATCCCAAACTTTTGAACGGTAGTGTATATCTTATACCCTTTATGGATGCAGCACTTTAAAATTATTCAGGCTGAGATCATGTTATGGCTGAATAAGTAGGTTATGAGGATATTCTGGCCAGTGAGATAAAGCTGCTGATTACGTTGTGGTCCATCCTCGTCAGGGGCGGGAAAGATAAATTGTTACGATTTAGCAAGGTTGCTGCATATGTATCACTAGCTGTTTAGCAATGCAAATGTTAAACAAATGGAAGCTGCAAAATGTTCATGGAGGCATCTGGTTTGCATAAATTGACTCAAGTGTGGTTTAGTCTCTTGTATGTTATGCCAGCATGGTACAAGTGGAGCTCGGACGACCATTAATTCACACACTGCTCTCTTCCTTTATCTTCCTCTTGCTCTCCTGTTGCCTTCTTTTCAGCATTCTTCCACTAACCAAGTGGCTCTTATCCCAAACCACTAATTTCTTTGTACACCTCCTTCTCTCTTCATTATTCTGTTCTTCCCATCTCCAAATTCCCTTTTTGGCTCTTCCCTCTATTTCTCTTTCTCTCTCCTCCTCTTTCTCTGTATCTCGGCTTTCAGTTGTGGGATCCTAGAAATCAAGGCATGAAGTTCTTCATTCGCAGAGGCCAGGCCAGTCACCCACACTAATCATTTAACTAACTGCAGCCTAGAATGCTTCAAAACCCCAATAGGTCCAATCTAATCTTCTCCATCGCCATACAAGCTTACCAAGACCTGAAATCCACTATCACTATAAACCTCCTCTCTCACACACACACACACACACTCATATTCCCCATCTCTCTCTCCTAAGAATGAAGTCAGCGACTGGTTGTCTTGATAGAATACTGATTATAGTTTCTACTGAGCAGAATACAGCTGTGTGCTCAGGTCTTTGGGTGAACAGTGGTGATTTAACTTGCACAATTATTATGTTTAAAAAACAAACAGGTGGTGTATTAAATCCAACAGTTGTATATTGTTTATGCTCAAAACATAGAATGTGTGTGACTCCAGAAAAACACAGGAAACATGTTCACATACTGCTGCTGACCAAACATTAGCAGGTCCATCACAAACGTTTTTTTTTTTATAAATTAGAAGCGATTGTATTTGATCCCACGTTGACCTGTTATCACAAACATGTCATCAATGACATTATTATCGTGTCTCGGTCCCCTGACATGACAATGACAAATTGTCCTTAGGGAGGCCGGACAGTCTTCAGTGTCTACGGTGAGGGTGTTAATCCAATGAGTTGTATTTTAAATGGTTAAAAGGATAAGCATGTGCCCTCCTGTGGTTCTGCAACAATACAATCCTTTTTTTCCCCTGCTCTAATCCGTAACTTTGTGAGGAGCTGTCGGATTGTGAGCCAACTCCAGATGAGCCGGGAAACATTAGCTGTTTCATTAGCTGGCTCCTGCCAACAACCCTGCTGAGTCTGGCACCAGGTTCATCCTCGGACCAGCGAGCAACACAAATCAGTAGCTCGATGGAAATAAGGGTGCTTTGCTTCTATCACCGCGTTGCAAATGGTTTAGCTCAAACACCAAGGTCTTCAGGTAATGGCAGGCTGTTGTTACTGTGCACATATCGCTCTTGCAAGAAAAAACAAACAAAAAACAAAACGAAAATCTGCATTTTTATAATCTATGAAAGCAAGCCCATTTGAATCAGCACTTTGTGGTGTGATTCAAGAATCCACAGCCTGACATGTTTTTCTCAAACGAGGAGTTCATGAGAGAATAAAATTATCATATCATTACATAAATTTAGCATACCTTGTTACAAATACAAATGAAGGGAAAACGGATGAAGTGCAGACTTTTCATGTAAAGGCTGCAGGCTAAGATGTCTGACAGTAGTAGAAAATGAAGCGCAATGTGAATTGCAGAGAGTAACAAACAAAGACCTCGAGGTCAGCGACTGGGAAAGAAGAAAAACACTGGGCCAATGAAGGATGTGAACATGGGACATCCTATGTAAGAGAAAAATAACAATCCTTCACATTTGGTCGCACGTACATCTTTGGACCAAGCAAGCGGTATGTGACACATTTCCCATAAAAAAATCAACAATTAAACAATTAGTTTAAATAAAAGCAATTGTGGCATAGCATGATGAGTATAATTAAGTTTAAATGAACAAATGCTGAAAACAACAACAGCAACAAATTACACACAGATGCTTAAGACACAAATACTCTAGAGGGGGGTGAGAAAGAAATGGTGTTATTGTCTATCAGCGTGTGTTATGTGGGCTGGTCGCTGGGCAGACCTGGCATGCAGTGTTATTGTCCCGTGAGTGCTACAACCCTCCTTCCACACCCTACATTCACAGCAAAGCGACGACTGCACCACCTCCACCCCCACCCCCCCGGCCATGCAGAGAATCCCACATTTGTTGGGCCCTTTGCCAGATCTGAAACCCATATTAATATATTCACACTTCTCTGGGCAGCATTACAGGAGAGCAGAAGAACAATCTCTCTTCACGAAAGCATAAAAAGACTTCTAAGAATGTGTCAAATTAACATCTCAACTTGCAGGTAATCTTATAACACGCCGGCGGTTTGATGTGGTGCTAAACCAAAAGTAACATTTTCACACATCCTCTGATGCTGACGGCTAGATGGAGCCGGTGAATGTGTGTGTATTTGACTTGAGAGCTGTACAATGAAAAGTATGTTCACAGCCGGCTCCTTTTCTTTCTTTTTTTTTTTTGGTTGTACGCAACCTTTCTTAACAGGCAGCTGTAGAGTGGTAGTCAATCACTATTTCCTCGTCTATGTCTGTGAACGTGTCGCTCTGCAGTAACAGTCTCTTCCTAACAATGACCACCCATAGAGTGAAAACGAAGGTGAGTCGATCTCCAGAGCAACCACCCTGGTTAAAACCAATCTTTCCCCCGGAAGATTGGCTTCACGCTCATCTAGCCCGTGCGTGTCCGTAACGTGACCGTGTCTATGCCTGTGTGAGTTCCCGCCCAAAACCCCCGTGCCACTGCGACGGCATTCGAGTGTGCTCCGGCTAACGGCTTCGGCGGCCCCGCGCTAGAAACCTTGGCAGCCTCGTTAGCCTCCCGTTGGCCCCGGCAGCAGCAGCAGGCAAAGTGGTACTCACGCTGGCAGTGTCCCCAAGAGCGGCGTGTCCATCCCCAGCAGCAGTCCACCCTGGCGCCGTATCGACACAGACCGTTGGATGAGGCCATCTGCCGCGGCCACCTGTGAGAGGAGAGCAAAACGAGTTCATTGCCGGTGAAAACGCTCTAATGAAAAGAAGGGTTGCCGTCCATTTTGTTTGATGTGTGGGGAGAAAGGCCTCGGCCCTGGGGATTTATTTCATCCTCCTCGTATGCGATGCAGTTGTCATGCGAAGACCTCCGCGGAGTGCAGCTTTTACAGCCGACTTAAAGTATGTTGCCTTCAGTTGTCAGCATGCTTAACTGCGTATTGTTGAGAATTTTAAATTGGTATGACAGGTTTTGAAAACAGCCGGCGCATTTTTCCTGAAGGACACTGTTTTCCAAAAGCTATAACAAAACAAAAACTCACACAGCCAAAAACACAGCAAAATAAACATGAAAAACTTCCACCAGAATTCAACTTTGGCCTCCGATGACACATAAAAGCCAAAATACATAGAAACCATTAAACACCTATGACATAAATAGATAGATAGATAGATAGATAGATAGATAGATAGATAGATAGATAGATAGATAGATAGATAGATAGATAGATAGATAGATAGATAGATAGATAGATAGATAGATAGATAGATAGATAGATAGATAGATAGATAGATAGATAGATAGATAGATAGATAGATAGATAGATAAGATAGATAGGCAGGCTGATTGATTGATTGATTGGCAGGCAGGCAGGCAGACAGACAGACATACACAATAACAATGCCTGAAAGTCCATGATGTAAGGTTCTGTTAAAAAAAAAATTCACATAATGATATTTTCTGTACATAAGCACTGTTAGTGTGTACGTAACTATGAAAACGGTATGGAGGACCCAATAACCCAAACTCACTAAACACATAAATGATCCTATTTTTATTCCCTGGAAAACGATAAATACAATTGCAGCCATTTAAATCCCGTGTGACAGTAGGGGTGGATTTCACAATACTGCAGCTACAGTACCTCTAAAACACTAATTTAGTTTTACTGTAGATTAGCTGTTTATTCACTCATCCATTTAACTTTGGCATTTCTTTACAGTATAGAAAAACAAGTGTCAGTCCTATCAGCCCTTAAAACTGAGCAGGCCTTTTGCACATTATGCACACACTCAATAACATCTAAACAGTTTATTTACCTTTGCAACCTGTGAGGTGACTGTAAAACATAACAGCGCTCTCCTGGGTAAGGATTTAACATTATATATCGCAACTTCATCTGCAGGATTATAGCATACATTTCTTGCAACCCAGGAGTAAAACTGATAACATATCAAATCATTTTGGTTCGTCTGATGCCGGGAGGGAGACGTACTGGAAGACTGACGGACCCGAACGGAAAACACGTTTCCCTCTGCATCAGACCTGCATCAGATCGACATTCACGGTACATCTAAACAGGCCACATTCCCATTACTGCCAGTGCGGCGAGACAGATCCTGCTGCATGCATTTCCTCATGTCTATGGCAATGTGTGTCTCAACCCTGCTTTAAATGTCAAACAGTCAACACCGTCATCCGACATCCCAAATGCTACATTGGGACTGGATGTCTCAGATAATCATTGTGAAACAATTTGATTTGAAGGATAACAATAAAAAAAAAACCACTGTACCCCCCCCCCCCAATTGTGCCCAGCCAATTACACCACTCTTTCGAGCCGTCCCGGTTACTGCTCCACCCCCTCTTCCGAGCCGGGGAGGGCTGCAGACTACCACATGTCTCCTCCAATACACGTGGAGTCGCCAGCCGCTTCTTTTCACCTGACAGTGAGGAGTTTCGCCAGAGGGACGTAGCGCGTGGGAGGATCACGCCATTCCCCAGTTCCCCCTCTCCCCTGAACAGGCGCCCCGACCAATCAGAGGAGGCGCTAGTGCAGCGACCAGGACACATACCCACATCCGGCTTCCCACCCACAGACACGGCCAATTATGTCTGTAGGGACGCCAGACCAAGTTGGCGGTAACACGGGGATTCGAGCCAAAGATTCCTGTGTTGGTAGGCAACGGAATAGACCGCTACGCTACCCGAACACCCCCCGTTGTATCTTTGCTGCGAAAAATAAAAAAATAAAATAGATAAGGTTGATGCTTTATTTTACTAAAATTTATTTCACACCCAGTGTCTTTATTCAGCGTGTTCTGCTCAGCACAGAGAGAGAGAGCGAGAGAGAGAGAGAGAGAGAAATATATGTATTTATTTATTTGTTTGTTTGTTTGTTTGTTTGCGGATGACCTTTTAATCTGTACCGGCAGAGGCCACTCCCATTTTGAAAATGAATGGGGAGGAAGAATAAGTCCATTTAACGATCCTGATGGAAAATCAACAAACAGAGGCCTTGATTGTGATATTAAAATCTATCTTCCAATTAAACAAATACCTATGAGCAAGGGCAAGCCAGATGATTTTTAAAGTATTTCAATTGATCATCCGTGCTACTTAATAATAATAATAATGAAATTTTTTTTATAATAAATTGGCAACACTTCAGCAGTATTGAAACTGTGGCTAATTTTTTTTCATTTGCTTGAGTGTTCAGACTCATGCACGCTGCATGAGCCTCGCATGCCTCGGTCATGCAAAACAAACGGATGTCCTGGAGTGGTCCTAAATGTGTCCCGTGTAGGCTTCAATCTACACATAAATGATTCCTAAGCAAGTAGTGGTTGGGGGTTGATGTGAGGAAGGGGGGGGGTCCAATTCATCTACAAAAAAAGAATGCAAAAAGCTTTTGAAAATACTTTTGTGACACAATGGGTGTTTCCTCTTGTGCCTTCACAAGAGGCTGAGGCTTTTGCTCAGTATTCAGGGCACATCCCTTCGCCGCTATCCCTGCCTGTTAGTGTCTCTTTGCCAAGATGAGGAAATGTTAATGCTTGCCCCCACTGCCAATCACCTCACTGGGGAAAAAATAATAATAAATAAACTGATGGAGGATGCTAAGTGAGAGTGGCAGCTCCAGAGAAAATGTTTGTCTGCCTATAGCAGATAGGAGGGCGGTCAGACCGGCAAGTCCAGGAGAAATAGTACATATCGAAAGAGGAGAGGAGAGCTGTAGATGGTGGTTGTGTGTGGTTGGCTAGGATCTCCTACATAGTGCTACAGGTCTCACACACACACACACACACACACACACACACACACACACACACACACACACACACACACACACACACACACACACACATACACACGGCGGCTGCTGTTCCACAACAGTACACCAACCACAATTAAATAACACACGAATCTCTCTGAATAAAGAAAAATTAGGTCCTGTATTAGATATCCATATAATTTGCAGATCAGGCAAGTGAGAATTATCCAAATGGCGAGCGCAAACACGGGAGGGGGGGAGTAACATTGAGCAAACTAAAGCAAATTGGTTTGCTGAAACATTGATAGTTAATTCGGGGAACTTTAACCGTACCCATATAGCCCCTGTTATCTGAGAAAGCTATTTATGACTCGCCAACTTTGGGTTGATGCTATTTGGTCAGGCTGGAGCATTTCAACAGAAAATAAAGCTAATATAAAGGCATATTGCCAGATGTCTCTGCATGAGTGAAATTGGTTTGAGATGCAGATGGATCTCATAATACAACGAGGAGAGGAGCGTGTGAGCCGAGGAACACATCGCCATTGAAAGTGAGGGTGAGGGAGGTCCTGAAGGTCTGGTGCACTGGGAGAGGAGTCTCATAAGATGCAACAGGTCCTGAATTATTCAATCAAATATCTCTCTCTCTCTCTCTCTCTCTCTCTCTCTCTCTCTCTCTCTCTCTCTCTCTCTCTCTCTCTCTCTGTCTTCCTCATACATACATACAATGGGGAGTGAATATGGTGAAAAGGATTTCAGCTGTGATTGTTTGACTTCAACTTTTTCTCATTGCATCTCTCTGCCTTCCACATGCTATAAGCAGTTGGGCACTGTAGGACACCGAGCGCTACAGTTTGGGTGTAATACCTTCCATCAGTTATGCTGTCATTATTAGAAACATAACGAGAGTGCAAAAAAAAAGAAGAAGAATAAAACATCTTGAAAAACCTCGAGGCCCAGTGACATTGTGCTGAACTGAGCACTGGCATATCAAATGGATGTGAGCATAATGCCTGTATTTATGACTCTCCAGGTCCTGAATACTGATCCTAAATTCCACTAAGCCATAGGAGAACTCAAGCAGATGATTATTACCCTTCACACATGCTGGCTGACACCTTGTCGAAAGCACCAACTCTTAGACAGTGCTCTCCCGGTAGATCCTGGGGGAGTGAGGCCTGCCATGTAGGCTCCATTCCTCTTTCATTGTTTGGCTAATGGGCGCTGAGCAGGCTAATCTTCGTTGACTGAGAGTTGAGGTGACTCCATCCATCGTTTGGGGATGAGCGTTGTGTGATAACCCGTCAGTGTCTTAAAAGAGAAGTGCTCAGCCAATGGCATCATTATGTGTCTGTCTGACAATGTATCAATCTAGCTTTCTACCTATATGTCTGATCCATGTTGCATGAAGGACACGCTTTTGGATTGTGCTCACCTCACTGACACCAGTGGGTGTTTAGTGATAGATTTGTAGCATACTTGACAGATAGACTTGCTCCGACCTGCCAGGCTCACCTTAATGCACCTACATGTACATAGAGTCATCATGTTTTTCGGACATAGTAATGAGCCATACCTGTTGAACTTGGTACCAGATCTGTTTGTGGATTACCACAGATCATTTTAATGCACAACATGATACGGGGGTTGTTTTTTCCTGTTATGGTAGTTAAAGGAAAAGGAAACACATGGTAAAAACAGAATTAAGATCATGATATAAAGAACTCATGCAAATGGTTGAAAATAAAGAGCACACACCTAAAAGAGCTGTCTCCAGAAGTCAGTTTTTAAGCAGAATTCCCACGTCAGTGATGATTTTTTTGTACTCGCTTGCGTAAACGCTCTGATGTCACGTAGGCTCTGCGCGCAACGGGTAAAACTCGAAGCTGGGAAAAAAATAACAAAACTCGAAGCTGCACTAGCGCCTCCTCTGGTCGGTCGGGGCGCCCCCCGGATTGGCAAAGAGGGTGTGGAGCAGCGACCGGGACGGCTCAGAAAGAGCGGGGTAATTGGCCAAATACAATTGGAGAGAAAAAGGGGGGAAATTGAAAAAAAAGAAAGAAAAAGAAACTCAATGCACCGGGCATCCGGGTAGCGTAGCGGTCTATTCCATTGTCTACCAACACGGGGATCGCCGAATCGAATCCCCGTGTTACTCCCGACTTGGTCGGGCGTCCCTGCAGTCAGGCGTGATTTTTTTTCGTACCCGTTTTCATTATTTTTCCCACCTGGATTCCGGGAAGACCCGCCCCTACTCTATCTCTGATTGGCTAACCCTATCCCTAACCCCACCTTAACCCTAACCTTAACCAACCTAACCAACGGAGGCAACGAGTACTAGCCAATCAGAGGCAGAGTTCCCGGAAAACGGGTACGAAAAAAATCACGCCTACAGACACAATTGGCCGTGTCTGTGGGTGGGAAGCCGGATGTGGGTACGTGTCCTGGTCCAGCGCCGCGCATAGAGTGTCTGGCCATCCTCTGATCTTTGCAACACGCGCTGTGATTGGCTGAGAGTCTGTCACGTGCTTGACAGGCGTCATATTGCCTACCGATGTCTGGCTCTGTCAACGTTCCAATGATTTTTCCTGCGTTTTCGGCCCATTTCTCGCCGATTTGTAGCAGTTGATGGAGAAATTATGTGTTGTGCGGCTTGGGGCTGTTCCATTCGGCCGGGACAAGGCCGTATGATCCATCGATTTCCACAGGATGCACAAATGAGGACAGTTTGGACCGTGAAGATTCGCATGCTGGTAAGCCTATTCCTACTTGTTCTCGGTGAGTTCATTTCAGTGTTAACGATTTTTCGATAAACTAACTTCCCTAGAGTAATCAGAGAGTCTGTAAGGTATTGATGTGTGGAAATCAGTTGTATAGCACAGCCAAGCCGTGTATAACCTTTGACAGAAATCAGGCAAATGTAAACAGTGTCAGATGTTCATATGGGAGTGATTGAGTGACAGGCCTCAGCCTGAGCCGAGGCAGTGTGTGGGTAGTGTTGAGTTAAACTAGACAAGAGCCCCGATACAGAACTGACGCTGCACTGGCTAAACCTCGAAACAGGTAGGCCTAATATTTCTCAAGAGTCCCTAATAGTAGTTCTCATCATCATTCACTAATAGCCTACGGAACATTGCAAAATATGTAATACTGGTACTGATCACCAATTTACCCAACACACCAGTAGGGTAGTGGATAAAAACTACAGTCTCTGGAGTAAATTCTTTGGGTTAAAATCTATATGTATGCAGCAGAGGCCCCTGCTCAGTGCCTGTGACTGTGTTATGACCGCTGGTGGGTTTCTTCCTGATCTCATCACCTTCATCATGGACTGAAAAAGTGAAACACGTTATTACCATAGCCTCTGCTCCTGATCTGGCGTTAAACCACCTACTCTGACTACTGGTGCACAGTGACAAAAAAAAAAATCTGGTTCTATGAAACTAGGATTGAAATGATGGAAAAGACATAATTTCTGGTATCCTAACTACTGATAATGAGTGATGCAAAATACATAATTTTTGATACTCAGAATACTTGACTGAATGTTGGAAAATTCAAAATTAATGATACTCTTTGGTACTCAATGATACAATATACATACGCAATTTCTGGTATTCCCCATAACATGGAATGATGCAAAATACATTGTGCATCATTAAATATCAAATTGTGTACAGAAAATACCATAATCTCTTATTTCCACAATGGCATGTGCTATATGACTGGTAGAAGGTGTGACTGAGCCGTTGGGCTCAGCTGGCCTGACTGATTATGTAATCTACCTTTGTTGGTGGGGTGTGAGCTGAAAAGCAGTTCACACCCAACCTCACCTGGCATCCCACCTCTACTTTCCCTTATTTCTTTGAAAGTGCAGCTTGAGAGATCATGAAGCGAGCGCGATTTTGAATACCGCACGTATGGGGCTGCCTACCAGTTGGTAGGCAATATGGCGCCCGTGTAGCCAGTTGGCCAGACTCTCTCTATACACGGCGCTGTCCTGGTCGCTGCACTAGCGCCTCCTCTGGTCGATTGGGGCACCTGTTCGAGGGGGAGGGGGAACTGGGGGGAATAGCGTGATCCTCCCGCGCGCTACTTCCCCCTGGCGAAACTCCTCAGTGTCAGGTGAAAAGAAGCGGCTGGCGGCTCCACATGTATCGGAGGAGACATGTGGTAGTCTGCAGCCCTCCCCCGGATCGGCAGAGGGGCTGGAGCAGCGACCAGGACGGCTCGGAAGAGTGGGGTAATTGGCCGGGTACGATTGACAATTGGAGAGAAAAAAGGGGGGAAATCGAAAAAAAAAGTAAAAAAGTCGAAGCACTGGGATCGCAGGCCATTATATCAACCGTTCTCCTGCACCGTTTGCCTTCGCGCCTAGTTGATGACACGCTACACTCTTCTAATAAACAGCATGGTGCCTCCTAGTGGCATTAGCACAGCAGTACAAAAACACCCACAACCTTCTCATAAATGGTCAGACATACCAAAACCATACCCTTTCTTATGAGCTCTCAATGTCACAATAAACTAAACCTTGCATGTATTTACATTACGTTTTTCTATCCCTTCAACAAATAACCACGAGCTTATTCATATTAAGTGCAGAGATGACACAATGCACAATGCATTACACAATGTGCAAAGCCAACTGGCTGCAAATCTGCCACGTCCTATTCTTGGCACTTCCTGCCATCTCTTTGCTTGGTTGTGCAGGAATTAACTCACAACTCCATGTTTAAATCCAGTCCTTGATACAGTATACACTACATAAACATTGCTATTCTAAATCATTCGATTCAATTTAAGTTAATTCTACATATTATTTTTTTCACTACGCAGTAAATATTTCAACAAAACCCCAACTTTGAATGTGGATTAATACTGCTCACTAACACCCTCCCACACATGCATCCCACAGCCCAAGGTTTATTTTGGTTGTGAGAGGATGAAGGAATAACAAGAAAACATGTAATAAAGGCTGAAATTAAAATTAAATAATGCTGCAGATTAAATATGTAGCTCGTTGCATGAGGTATGTTTACGTTGCATGTACAGATACCAAGTGGCAGGGCAACAAACAGGCTCTCTGATACGGAATAGGAATTTGGGTGGTGTTCTTTCTCATATGGTGCATACTTTAGACCTAACCAAAGCCACTTAAATCCTAAGACCTTACACTTAAATCCTAAGACCTTTTTCACATCTCCACTTCCAGCATTTTCCTGGGTAGCCCCCTATCTCAAACACACACACGCACGCACGCACGCACACACACACACCCACACACACACACACAGCAAATTGCTGCATTTTAGTTACGTTTGACCCATCATACCCATCCTGTGTTATGATTGCATCCATCATCACATCTTTGTTTATAATGAGCTGGCAAAAATGAAGGGGGACTAGACATGATTAGATATGTTGTGTTTTCCATCTTTATCACCAATATTTGCAGAAAAAGCAGTTGCTTTTTCAATCAGCTCCACACTACAGTTTTAGTGCAATACAATAGGGATGAATATTTGGCAGCCCAGAATACATGGTTTTTGCATACATTGTGCACATCCAGAATGCAGATTTTTGCATGCCCTTTCATAGGCTGCATGTTTACCTTGACCTGTCAGAACTAACATACCTCACATTTAAACACTGGGATTTTGTGAAAGACTTTTTCACACCGATGCTAGTTTGAGGAATTACGGTACCTGACACTGCCCGATCATTCAGGGTTGCACGGCTGGGCCAACGTCCATCTCCACTGCACTGTAATGATGCATCGTGTGTAAAGAAACACGGTTTCAACTGGAGTTTGACTAGCTTGCATATTGTTTTCAATAGCTTTGCTATCCAATATATTGGTTCTTAGCCAAATAAAATCCTAAATTTCAACTTTTCATTACAATTTGTATTTTTGTGCTGGGCTACCTGATTGAGATGGTCCATTCCCGGATAGCAAAATTGCTGTGGCTCAGACCCGTCCCACACCAACACTTTCATCCAGCCCACATACTACATGGAATGATGGCACTTGGGTGGTCTGCTCCTGTTTGCCAGATATGGGCCAGAACCAAGCTATAGTAATGCTGCATGTGCCACATATTTGCCGAAGGTGGCCCATATTTGTTTTGTGATATTTGGGCCATATTCACCATTTACCACATAGGCCACTTCAGGGTCACATCCAGATTACATGTTGCCGAGAGCACCGCATCTTTACCAAATAAGACCCACATTTGATTTGGCATATTTGGGCCATATTTGCTATCATATATGTGGGCAACTTCAGGCTCACATCCATTTTGTCAGGGCCAGAAGAAGGCCATCAGCGCTGCATCATTGCCTGAAGTGGCCCACATCCGGCTGCTATCTGGGTTTCCGGTGTTCTTTTTAAACCCCTCATTACCAGTCCATAGCTGGTCAAATTGGGCAAGTGACGACTGTCACTGTCATCAACAACAATTGAAATCTAACAATCTTGTCATTCATGTTGTCCATGTTTGATGTGGACTGTGGACAACAAAGACAGCTGAAACACTAGGTAGTTAAAAATGTGTTTCTGGGGATCACCAGTTTGAATCCCCATATTACCTGGGCCAGACACAATTGGCCGTGTCTGCAGGGGGGAAGCCGGATGTGAGTATGTGTCCTGGTCGCTGCACTAGTGCCTCCTCTGGTTGGTAGGGGCGCCTGTTCGTAGGGGGGGGGGGTAGCGTGATCCTCCCACGCGCTATGTCCCCCTGGTGAAACTCCTCACTGTCAGGGGAAAGAAGCAACTGGTGACTCCACATGTATCGGAGGAGGCATGTGGTAGTCTGCAGCCCTCCCCAGCTCGGAAGAGTGAGGTAATTGGCCGGATACAATTGGGGAGATAAAGGGGGATCCCCCCCCCAAAAAAAGTTGTTTCTTCCCCCAGATGTCTACAGAGTATTATTTGGGAGGACTGGTATGTGCTACTTGAAAGCAATGCATTGGGCTCAAAGGGTAAAATGCCCACCGTGGGTTGTTACTCATGCGTTTTCCAAGTGACCTAGAATAGTGTACCAGCTGGGCACAGTGTCCTTTGCACAATACCCCACAGTAAGTCTGCTGTCCTTCATTTTTCAGATGGACAAAGGCATGATGCAGTGGGTAATAAAAGTTTTTTTTTCCCACGGAAGAAAGTAATAGACACTTTATATGAGACTTTGTGAGGACACATTGACCTTATCACTGCACTGATGTCTGTGACGGCTCCTTCAACTGTAGATTGATAAGCCTGTAAGGGACCTTCTCAAAATGGCAATAAGTGACAAAGACTGAGATAATAAATGGCTTTTTGCTTGCACTCGTTCTCGGGGGATATTTCGATAATGAGTTAATATTGATGCAAAGGGCCAAGCCAGGGCAAGTTTATACCCATGAAAATTGGTGTATAATGACCATTGTGACAAGGCGCTCCATCAGCAGAGACAATACTAATGATCAGGATGCTGCTGGTGGCTTAATGTAAATGCACATTTCACACTGGCATGGCAGGAAATAAAAGTCCCACACATTTCATCAGAGGCCAACTCATCACACTGATAAGCTGAAATGTCACTGATAAAACAATGCAGAAACTAAAACTATGTATTCCCTCTCTCTCTCTCTCTCTCTCTCTCTCTCTCTCTCTCTCTCTCTCTCTCTCTCTCTCTCTAAGTCAAAACCTTGGGTATCCAAATACTTTTGACCATATGCATGCAGAGAGCTCAGCAGGGTTAAAAGTGGAGAAAATACAAGATAAAACACTTTAGCATCAACTAACAGGCAGATGGAAGGACAGAGGGGTGTACGATAGTATCTCAGTACAGATAATAGTGACATTACAAGGAAAGAGCGGGTGTTGTTTAGCACCTGTTTTGATTGACAATATACAACAAAAAAAATGTGCGTTTGACTGGAGTTCCATTGTAAAATGTGAGAGATGGGGAAATGTTCTGCTGGGAAAGCTCTGTTACCGGCGGTGTCTGTCCAATGATAGCACCAAGTACACCCGAATAACAGAGGACATTACCGCCACATCCAGAATGTTTCCGCTCTCGCTCCCTCGCCACACATTCACCATGCTGAAACCTGTAAGCCCAAGATGTTAAAGTGCAGCTACAGAAAAGCAGCATGTGCTGCACTCCTGCAAGTACGATGCACTTTGCTCGAGAGCTGCTCCTCAGACCGCACTAAAGAAATGTGGAACAAGGGAGAATTGTTGGGTTTTATTGTTTGTTTGTTTTTTAATATGCACAATACACATCAAGCAGTGTTTGTTTTGAGGTTTGTTTTCTCTCCTTACTTCGTCATAAAAATCAAAGCAGTGTGTGTCATCGTAATTCGTTCTGTCCACCTCAGGTATAGCCTGCACCTACAGGCAGGTTCAAATCTCCCGTACTCGCATTCTTTGGCTTCGGCTGCATGCACGAGCTGAGCCGGATGCATGTTGGAACAAGAAGCGCCGGGCAACGTGCTGTCTGTGGCCTTACTCAATGGAAGCACACACACACGCACACGCACACGCACATATATATGAGTAAGATAAAGCCAAATAAAACGCACGAGATGTCTGACGAGCCCTTGTTTTGATTTACAGCTCCTCGTGCAACAGATCCTGTCGGCGCAAAACTACTACCGTGCGCGAGCGACCAGCATTGTTAAATAAAAGCCACGGGGTTTTGGTGGAGCTGCTGGGCTAGTTTGTGACTACGTGTACCGACCGAATCGAAGGGTGTTAATAGTGGATGGGAGTATGTTGGAGGACTCCAGAGGTAAAAGTAGGCTGTAACACACGGCGCAGCCACGGCTACGGCTATGCACGCAGTTACTTCAAACAGTTCACTTGGCTGGAGGATATTCAGCTGCAAGCACGTTTGATTTTCACATCAATCACACTGCACATTTGGAAGTGCTCAACATTTTAACCGAGAGCTTCAGTCTGCACACAAAACAAAACAAAAAGCCTCAGCTTACACCGTGGTGATATAATGCGTGTCGCTTCATACAGCCACACTAATCTTATAGCCAGCGCGTTATCGGTGTATGTAAAGAGGAGAGAGAAAGAGAGAGAGATAGAGGGCTTACCTGCCATCAAAGTCTGCTCTTGCTCCAAAGAAGCAACCGTACAACAACATGAACTTTATCCATATTTCCATGATTTGGAGTGCGCACCACAGCGCTCACACTCGCCCTAATCCAGAGGTGTCGCGGTGGGACAGTCGCACACCCAAACAACGACAGACACACACTCTCTCTCTCACACACGCGCGCGCGTTTCAGTTTCACGTCCCAGTTCCGAAAGCTTTGCCCGACGTCCTAGAAAACGGCCATGTGCGGTGTTTTCTCAGGTGCGAGTGTGACCACGCAGTCCGCCGCCCGTACAGAAGTGACCTGCAGGCGTGAGTGGTACGGAGTGCACTCTACCGGTCTGCAGCGGAGACCGCACAGCTCTCTCTCTCTGTTCTCTCCGCACAACTTCAGGACTGGGCTGTCCAATGAAGAGCACCCGTCTCGGAGCACGGATCTATAATGAGGTTCCAGCAGCCCATTGTGGGACTTGTGCATGGAGAGGACACAAAAGCCTACCGTAACACTCCACATTGCGCACCCGTACATAAGTGAGTACGGACTGTGAAGTGTTACGCCGTGCCTTCTTCGGAAACGTTATGAAGCTCCATAACCAGCCGAAGCACGCAGGTGCATTGCCCACGCGGGGAAAACCAGTTTTGGTGCTCGCGCACTTGAGACAAGTGTGCAATAAATGGGAGAAAGCACAATGAATGGACCAAAGTACTCAAAGCCTCAGTCCAGTGAGATTATCCTTAACAACTATACGTTGGAAATGACGAGAAAATCGTCAACGTGGTTTACAATTTCAGCCTGATTATCTGGGTTTGTGTCAATATCATAAACGGGGCATTTTTTCCTTACTGGATAAGGTCTGAATACGGTCTCCTGTGATGGACTGGCAGCCTGTCCAGGGTGTCTCATCGCCTGCCGCCCAATGACTGCTGGGATAGGCTCCAGCATCCCGCGACCCTGATTGGGATAAGCGGCTTGGATAATGGATGGATGGATGGATGGATGGATGGATGGATAAGGTCTCTGATGTTAGTTATTTCACGCTGACTTGGGATCACATCTGATTTTCTTTAGTTTCCTTCAGCGCTGAAACGCAGGTGCACTTCACACTCCAAGTCTTATTGAAATGGACTGGCTGTGTCTGTGGCGGCAGCATCATAAGAGCCTGTCTCATTTTCTGGATTGTGATAAACTGTAAGCCACGTGTCTGCCTCAAGAGTCCCAAGTCCATCGATGAAACGTTTCTCCAGCAATGAGTCAACGTAAAAAAAAAGGAGGTTGGACGCCACATAATAACCAAACACAATCACCATTACTAATGGACCATGAGATGAAAGTTTTGCTTGGATTTCTAACGAGCCGTTGGATGCTGGCTGTCAGTAGTGTGCAGCATGCACTACAGTCCTGTCAGTGATTTGTTTATACGTCTCTACTGCAGCACAGAGACCTGCATTTCCAATGAACCAAAAGAACAGCAACAATTTGGATTGAATGAACCAATTAATCATACTGATTCCATTTTCACCACATGAATGATTTCTGGGTACCGTGTTAATTTCTAGTACTTAAAAATGAGCTACCTCCACTGATACTGCAGGGTTGGAGTCAGCCTGCGAAAAGAGTGGGTCTTTTTTATTTTTTTTCCAAAAGGTGGACTTTTATTTTATTCCAAGCACAGCATACCTTACGCAAACTGGCATTTCATACATACTTTTCAGTATTACAACTTGTAATTCAGTGGAAGGATTGCCAAATAATGGATATTTTGGCCTTAAAAAACTCATATTGTATTGACTATGAGCGTATTTCATACCTAGATTTGTTTCACTGAACACACGGGGGTAGGTCAAATGACCTACCAGACCATCCCTTGGCTATGCCGTGTGCTGAACGTAAATTTGTGAATATAAAAACATATGCCACAAGAACAAGCATGTCGCCATAGGACAGAAAAGACTACGGAGATCTGATTTCCATATATAGATAGATAGATAGATAGATAGATAGATAGATAGATAGATAGATAGATAGATAGATAGATAGATAGATAGATAGATATAGATATTTAAATTTTTATTTGACTACTTATTGATCTCCGTGGGGAAATTCTTCCTCTGCATTTAACCCATCCTAGCTGGGTAGCTAGGAGCAGTGGGCAGCCGCAGTGCAGCGCCCGGGGACCAACTCCAGTTCATCTTGCCATGCCTCAGTCAGGGGCACAGACAGGAGTATTAACCTTAACATGCATGTCTTTTTGATGGTGGGGGAAACCGGAGCACCCGGAGAAAACCCACCACAGACATGTGGAGAACATGCAAACTCCACACAGAGGATGACCTGGGATGACCCCCAAGGTTGGACAGCCCTGGGGTTTGAACCCAGGACCTTCTTGCTGTGAGGCGACAGCACTAACCACTAGTTATAAGTGCTCAACAAATGAGGAGCGGAATATGAAGATAGATGTAGGAAAAAACTTTAATTCATAGCAGTACAAGCCTGTTTCATGTGTTGCGTACTCATCAGCTGCCAACAACTGTAGTTTGAAAAAAGAAAAAAGTTGTTCCAAAGCACACCCCTGCTCAACACAGGAACCTACCTGAAAGTCTTGACTCCTAATTTCAATTAATGTGTGTGTGTGTGTGTGTGTGTGTGTGTGTGTGTGTGTGTGTGTGTGTGTGTGTGTGTGTGTTACGGTGAACATAAAACATATTGGGAGGAACAGTGTCATCATAGCTGCAATTGTGATCTGATCCAAATATGAAGCACCAAGCTGACACCAGCAATAACAACTGCAAAATGAACAAAGGTACATTTACACAAGAAATGTTTTTATATACACATCCTCACATTTCACTTGCCTAGTTCATAAAACTAAGCTCAGCAACTCAGCTTCCTTTCCTCTACAAATGAAAAGATGCTTGCTACTTCGTACCTTCTTAAGCTAACTTTGAGCAGCACCATCTAATTTTCTCCTTTGGTTCTGCCTACATGCTCGAATATCATGTGTACATGGGCAGAGCCATAGGCATGGATAGCGAGTCAAATATTTCCTTTTGAAATAACCCCAGTCATTGCAAGTGGCTCTGTCTCTGGACATTCACCCCAGGATAGATTGGCTCTGCTTGAAGAATTTGGATGAGCTGAAGATTGGAAAAGGCCTCTTCTCCTCCTTTATCCCTTCGCTGGAGGAGGGAAAGCTGCAACCTTCCCAGTTTTCTCAAGCAGCTCTAATATATTGTCATTACAAAATTATGTAGAGTAACAGATGAAGAGGAGACCAAATAATCAGATTATCATCTGAGAGGCTAATAGGATAAGGGCTAATGGTGTGTCCAGTGACTCCACGGTATAGATGATAGCAGATAAAGACCATATTTTACTATTTTTGGCCAGTGGGTTCTTACCACAGTGCATCTAATCAAGCACAGTGACCTTTTCTGTGGTCTTGAACTCATAAAATATTCATTGCTGTTGAACGTGTTACATGAAGCATACATCATTCATTTTTGCTCTTCACGAAAAAAAGCAGAACCTTCCCATGGAGCCATGACAGACGCTGTGTTAACTTGTGATTTCATCACTAATCAAAATTCCACTCCTTTCTCTCTCACTGTCATATAAACATACACAAAAGCCGCGTGCACACACACACACACACACGCACTGAAGAGTGCCATATGATGGTAATTCCCCATCTCAACCCAGACTGCAAATGAATTTCAAGATGTGATTTTCTCAATACCAGTTAATACCTGGCAACATGGGGAGTTGACTGCTAAATTCTATTGCAGAGACTGAATTGTACTCTGTGCTCGTGTGGTATGTGGACACATTATGCATTAATTTGGGTATGCAACTCCTTCAACTACTGCATTTGTTTGAGCAGAAAATAAATATCACACAATTTGAGCAAAGCAAGAAATGGGATAAAAAAAGTTTGTGAGAAGCATAAAGCTACAATGCTGAAGATCGATGTTCTTCTTGCTGAAACCTATGGTGATACCAGTGGTTTCACTGGTGTTTGACTACTCTAAATCTCAGGGATCTGATTGAAATGAAACCGCTGCCAGTGCTGTTGTGTTAACACCTTCCCATCGCTGAATAAAAAAACATGGATGAACCTGAGTTTTAGCTATTGTTGTTGTAGTATCTGCTGTTAAAGGTTGTCTACGAGCTTTGTCATATCTGCAGGATTGTTAGCCACAACTTGCTACTTCCTGTCTTGTTTCCCCACATATGACTGCTTAGTTGACAAAGTGGAATCCAGTACACAAAACATTACTTTTCCCTGTAAAGTCCTACAAAACGTCAGCCATTAAAATTAGTAGGTACAAAAGCTTTCATGACTTGGATATTCCTGGGTTAGCAATTGCCTAAAGTATGTCACAATGGAGAGTTTCAAAAAAGGACATGACTCTACAGGTAAATCTCCAGGATTGTAGCTTTTAATTCTTAAACCACAGCTATGTGGCCAGTACGAGAGCACAAGTAAAGACTTTGACATGGGATCATAGTAAGGGAACGGGATTTCGTTAAGTATTTACCCCTGTCTTAGTTTAACATCTATGGCAGTGCCCCCTAAAAGACACTACAGGGTGAAGGTTGCTGTAATACCACTCCAAATGACTGATCAAAAGGCCAAACATCTGTTATCCTTCCCAAGCATACATCAGGAAAAAGGGGTGGAAAAAAAGACAACTAAACAGATGTTACTTATAAACAGATGGACAAAAAGTAAGTCACCGATGTGGATTAAAAGGAACCTTATCTCTGGAGTCCTTATTAAACACCCCAGCTACTTGGCCAACTTTGATCCCATCAACAATCTTCAATCTACAGTCTTCTTGATTCTGCAGCACTCCAAGTTTGCCAGCAATGAGTGACAGTTTACTCCTCTGCTGTGGCGTTCTCTCTGGCCACACCCACCAGCATGTTGTTCTTTGGCGAACAGCTTTCAGGCTCCATGGTCATCAGTTGTACTGAGTACCCATGAGCCTCTGCTGCCCAGGAACGATCCAAGTCCACCAGGCCCATGCACTGTTTACCTAGAGAGGAACCCAGATGAAAAATAACAAAATTTTAATATCCAACAAAACCATACTAAATGTACATTATTTCAGCAAACTATTCAAGTGATAATAGTGCTCAAGTCAAAGCTCTGAGTAAACATTAAATGGTCACCCCCCCTTTCTCCCTAATTGTGTCCGACCAATTACCCCACTCTTCCGAGCTGTCCCGGTCGCTGCCCCACCCCCTCTGCTGATCCGGGGAGGGCTGCAGACTATCACATGCCTCCTCCGATACATGTGGAGTCGCCAGCCGCTTCTTTTCACCTGACAGTGAGGAGTTTCACTAGGGGGACGTAGCACGTGGGAGAATCATGCTATAGACCACCGGAACACTTCCGGGTACCTTGACAACAGGACGCCAGGAGAGTGGGATAGAAAACCCAAGCCGCCAAGCCGCACTGTATTAGATACGCAGCCTAGCCGTAGCTACGATGCCCAAACGTTGCTGTGTGGTGGACTGTACTGTTAACAAGAAAAACAACCCAAATATTCGTTTTTTTGTATTGCCTAAAAGGCAGAAGGAGGGAGAAAAACGATTGAAATGGCTCCAGGCGATCTGAAGGAAAGACAAGGATGGGCAACTTTGGGATCCTGTTAGCAAACATGTTTACGTCTGCGGTCTGCACTTCATCACTGGTAGTGTTAGCTAGTTTAACTAGCTAATAATAGGTTACGTCTATTCTACATTTTATGATCACCAAAATGTCAAGTTAGAATGCCAATACATTAGTGGGCCCAGATGGGAAAACGAATTTAGTCAGTGTAATAGGCTAGCTACATTGAACGAGATGTAGCCGAGTTAGCTAGGCTACAACTCGCATAATGTTAGCTACACTGTAGTCTCCCTCGCCAGACTCCCTTTAGCTACACTGTAGCAGCTAGATGTGAAACTCAGTTGCGGGGTAGGTTGATTCATCTCCCTCTTCCCCTCCCCTTGCCTTCCCTCCTCCACTCATATTTTCTAAGACCCGCTCTGGCCCCTCCCTCACCTCCTCCCCTTCCCCTCTCTCTCCCTCCCTGGAACAGTTTGGTCTGGCGCAGGTTGAGCCGGCGGCTATATGGAATTCCACAGTTAGCTAAACCTGTCTGAATGGGATCACATTCTTCAAACCCATATGTATTTTTATCCATTAAAAATCATAAAATGGTCCCTCCCCCCTGAATATTTGGTCACATGCTCAATTTTGTTTATCTTTCCTAGAAACAAGGGGTAACTACCCCGCTCTCCCTTACCCAGTTAAAATGCAAACATTGTTATCACATTATTATTGTCATCCTTATTGAGTAGTATATCATGCATAATTGTATGCAGTCGTGTGTAATCCAGTAAAAAGTAATAATTGAATAAAATGCAGACATTTGTGAAAATGTAGCCTAGTTCCTATGTCTTTTCCCCATGGCTGCTCTGGGTCATGATGTGCGATTTAATGTTTGCCTTTTATCATTTCAGGGTGTAACGCATGAGTGGGGTTATTAACCCATTCCCCTGTTCGATTGAAAGGACACTGGCCACCGATACTGCGAATTTTTCGCAAATATCGGTTCTTGTCCGCAGCAGCCAACGTAGCGACATAGTTAGCCATTTAAACCATGTTCAAACTTGCCGGCTTCTATCCCCCTCTAACTCCCCCCGCTCTAATGTTCGAACGCGGAAGTGCAGTGGTCTATTCGACCCAGTTCCCCCTCCCCCAAACAGGCACCCCAGCCGACCAGAGGAGGCGCTAGTGCATTGACCAGGACACATACCCACATCCGGCTTCCCATCCGCAGACACGGCCAATTGTGTCTGTATTGACGCCTGACCAAGACAGAGGAGACACGGGGATTCGAACCAGGATCCCCATGTTGGTAGGCAACGGAATAGACCACTACGCCACCCGGGACGCCCCTAAAGTGTTCATATTATCAGCAATTTGACATTAAGATGATTTGTTACTTTTTATAAAACTTAATTTAAAACAGACTAAAAATATATACTTAAGAATACTTCAGAAGCTGTGCGTTGTCTTTGGCTTGGAAGCAAAATGCTGTATTTGGTGAAAACACCCAAGTAACACCATCCCAACCATTAGTGATGGCAGCATCATACTATGAGGTTTATTTTTCAGCTGGAGGGACAGAAAAGCTTGGGTGGTTGTGGCGAGGCAGAATGGTGCTTTGGTAATTGGGTAAATTGTCAGTAAATGTCTAATTTTTGAAAAAAATTAAAAATTAAAAAATACCCAACTGCTCTTGAGTAATAATATTTTTGCTTCATAAATGTGTTGCAGAGAGAGATGGAAAAAAAATTACCATGCCTTGTAATTTGGTGGTATAACAGGAACAAAATGCAAGGGGACTGAATAGCTTCTGAGGGAACTGTAAGTAGGAGGGGTCGGGACCTGAAGACTGATGTAAAGCAGGAGAAGCTGTGACAGGTGGTGTCAAGTGCATGTAAGTAGGCTTCAGAGCAATGAGGCATTGGGGAGCCTCCTCAGATACAGAGAGAGAGTTTGATAAGAGTGCTATCAGTGTGAGGAGAAAATCCTTATACTTCATATCTTCAACGTTGTGTTGTAAATGTACAGCGGAGGCCTTGATGATTCGGTCAGGAAAAAAAACTTTTCTGAATGTGACAACTGCTGTAACCCTGGCACACTGTACAAGTCCACATATTTCTGTTAAGAGTCAAATAACGAGACTACTATGAAAATAAATAAATAAATATGTTATAATAAATAATATATTATATATAATTATACATAAACATAAAGAAAGATGATATACATGAGCTTTCTGAGAGATTGGTGATAAACAAGGTGAAGGGTTAAGGTCATGAGACTAGAGCGCAAGTACCTATGAGACGTCTTTCAGGAGGGAGCTGGATAGCCGTCTGGTCTGCAAAGCGGCAGAGAACCATGTGCTCCTGAACCAAGGAAGAGAACACAGTGTCAGCTCTAAGCTGCAGTTGTCATTATCGCTGGTAAGGACTACAGCACAGTTTGTAGGACAAATTCCTCTATAACCTCCAACTTACAACTCTGTGTAAGTTTGACGTTATAGAGGAATATACCCTGACAGATAGCCATGCTACCATTCCAGCAAACATCTTGGTAAATTCTTAAATTTGACAAAGATGGTATTTCTAACATTGTACATTTACACGTGTGTAAAGGTGCAACGTTGCACATGAGTCATAAAAACAAATAAAACACATTCATTTTAAAAGATAACATAAATAGCCTCTTCCAATTATAAATGGCATGGCAGAAATAAGGCAACAAATACTATATAAGAACAATCAAGAACATAATTATGTAATTATATTTATACCTGAAGAAAACTACAAAAAAGCAATTTTATCATTAAAAATGCATACGTTCAACCTTTATTTAGAACTAGTTGTCAAATCATATATGTAAATGATTCTTTGCATAAAACCTCCCCTAAAACTCTGAAGGGAAGCTGGCAAATTGAACAGAAATCCATTATTTATAAAAGAACTGATATCTACTCTCTGTGCTTCTTTTTTTTCTTGCTATGGTTCATGTAACAGGCAGCCCAGGATAGCAGCTATTTATTGCTAACCTGCTCCCACTCGGATTGCATCCATTCTTCACTCCAAGGGGTCAACAGCAGAAATAAGGCCACAGAATGGGTAGTCAGTGATAGCGATGAGCACCAATGTCTCATTTGATTAGCTCTTTATTTCAGCTATACACTGTCGCTGTACAGTCAGCCTGTTTAACTAGCTCTAGGAATATGATGGTGATTCACTGTAATGCAATTGATTGCAATATTGGGTTTTTTTGTGTTGATTTTTTCCCCCCTTTTTCTCCCCAGTTGTATCTGGCCAATTACCCCACTCTTCAGAGCCATCCTGATCGCTGCTCCACCCCCTCTGCCGATCCAGGGAGGGCTGCAGACTACCACATGTTTCCTTTGATACATGTGGAGTTGCCAGCCGTTTCTTTTCACCTGACAGTGAGGAGTTTTGCCAGAGGGTCGTAACGCGAGGGAGGATCACACTAACCCCCCAGTCCCCTCCCCGGACAGGCGCCCGACCGACCAGAGGAGGTGCTAGTGCAGCGACCAGGACACATACCCACATCCGGCTTCCCACCCACAGTCACAGCCAATTGTGTCTGTAGGGACGTCCAACCAAGCCGGAGGTAACACAGGGATTTGAACCAGTGTTCCCCTGTTGGTAGGCAACGGAACAGACCACTATGCTACCTGGATGCCCTGCAATATTAATTTTTAAGTAGCAGCTGGGGGTTTGAGGATAGAAACAAAGAGGATACAGGGTTACCTGTAAAACAAACACAAACTGTGTTGGTGTAAAATAAAACCACAGGGAGTGATAGGAGAATGTGGAAAATGCTTGTTTAAAGGTAACATGGGTTTCTCCTGCCATGCGGATAAACATTTGGGAGCTCATCTTTGAGCAACTTTTAGATACATAGTTGCAATAAAACAGAACAATACATCCAAGTTCCTTTTCATCCATCTACAAGCTGTGGCATGCTGTGACATATAAACAGCTAGCTAGAGGTTGCCATGCCCAGGCGCTGCAGCAACCTTTGAACTGATTACCCCATGGGCCACTGACAGGTCCCATACATCATTGTGGGATTGTCCTTTCCAGTGCAGTGCTGAGCCATGTCTGTGTTAAACGATAGGGAATTAGGAGAGCGGAGGTTTGTGAGACTGGAGGTTTGTGAGCGACCATTGTTCAACTCCTTGTCAAATCCTTTTTTCCAGCATACAGGCCAGAGAACAGTGATCTCAGAAGCATGTGGGCTTCCAAAGAGAAAAGAAACTAATTGAAAATAAAGATGGGATTACGCGTATAGAAAGTTGCATACTTACTTATATATGGCATGCTAAAAATATCAATGTAAGGTGTTTTTGGACTGTTGGTACATTTAAATATTTAAAATAACATTTCTGTTGGTTTTGCATTATAATTATCCAGGGTGTCACCACTGCTAAACACCTTACAATTATGCATATCTATTATTTCATTATGGAATGTCAACACATTGCTTTCACCATTCAATATCAACAGCAAAACATGAAAAATGATGTAAATATGACCAGTGCTCAGTTTAAATGAACTAAAATATAAAATATGCTGTTTGCTCTGTGTCGATGAGTGGGTAAGAAGATGTACTTTTGCCTCTCACTTGCTGAAACCACTGACCATCAAAGTGTCATTCCATTACAGTTCAAGCATGTGAATACCAAGCATTTGCATAGGTCTTTGAGAGTCCATTATGCTTCTGCAACATCCCAACATATTGCAATTAAGTGAAGTAGAGACATTTTTCATTTCAGCAAAGTAAGACCTCAACTGAGACTCTAATGGGGAAAATGGTTTAAAATAGACTGCAAATCATGAAGAGGAAAACTTGCTATCAACGTGACAATTAGATAAAATGAACTGGAAGTAATAACCCTAAAAAGATTACGTTTAATTCAATATTCTGCTCTTGAAACTGAAACAATGTGCAAATAATTCAGAAATGCAATAAAGGAAGTGAAACACATTAAGAAGGCATACCTTGTAACTCAGAGCCTCCTGGAAGCGTTTGCTGTGAAAAGAAGACAACAATTTAAGATATCTTGTTGCCATTCATTGATGATGTAACTATCAGATGTAGGAGCAGTTATCATATAGTAACAATCACAGATGACTAGAGTGGCTAGCCCTTGGCTAACGGGTTGGACCTGTAGAACATTGTATTTGTTCCAACACGTTTGACATGTAACAGCCACCGAACTAAGGTAACCGCCTACTACTGTGATAGGAAGTACGTCAGCAGTTGGTCTGCCGGTTACATACAGAGAGTTCTGTTGTTCCAATCAATAAACTTGTTGAACGTTCTCCAGTGTCTGACCACTCGACATTCTACATGGTGTCAGAAGACGTGGAAGTAGTCTCATCGAACGACGTGTCAAGGAAAACAAAAGTTTGAAAGGTAACACACTCCGATCAGCGTAGGACGTTCCTCAAATTGAAGGCTAATGGCTAATGCTGGCTAGCATGGAAGCTATCGTACAGAAGCTGAGAAGAAAAATAATTACTGAAACTCAAAGAGACAATCATGGCAGAGGGATTCCGTAAACCAGATCCATTGGTGTTTGACAAAAATATTGCTCAGAACTGGGGACTTTTTGAACAGGATTACGACATATTTGTTGAAGCTGCGTGCTCAGATAAACCGGCTCGTACTCAAACTTTCATCTTATTGAACCTGGCCAGCTCAGAAGCCATTGAGCGGGAGCGGCGTTTGTGTATGTGCCAGCCGTGACTGAGGGTGTGGGAGACGATCGTCACATAATTGTCCCCGCTGAATCAAGAGAGGATCAGGAGTGCCTAAAAAGGAAATTCCGTGAGTTATGCAATCCTCAAATAAATGTCACAGTAGAAAGGCATAAGTTCAATACGAGAAATCAGAGATCAGGTGAGACCATTGAAACTTATATCAATGACTTAAAAAACAAAGCAAAAAGCTGCAGATTTGGAGTTTTGCATGACGAATTAATAAGACAGACTTGTATGTGGCATAGTAAATGATAGCACGTGAAAACTTGTATTGCGTGATAGTGAACTGACTTTAGCCAAAGCAGTTGAAATATGTCAGATACATGAAATGACAGAGCAACACACAAAGACACTGGCTACACCGAGGCAAAACTCAACAAATGTTGACAGCTTGCAACACAAAACAAAGGAAAAACAGTCACGTGGTGTCAAGCAGAAAAAATACACACAACATGTAACTCAGCCCATAGTTAACTGTGGCAACTGTGGAGGCAGCCACGAGGCCAAACGGGACAAATGCCCAGCATTTGGCAAGCAGTGTCACAAGTGCAACAAACGGAAATGCGATATGCGCGGATAGAGAAGGAGCTTCTTGCTGTGGTGTTCGCATGCTCCAAATTCAACGACTAGCGAGTCCAAATCAAAACAGATCATCAACCACTAGTCACTATCTTATCCAAGCCTATACACACAGCTCCAGCCAGACTGCAACGTATGATGCAAAGACTACAAAAGTATGACTTTGAACTGATCTGCAAAAGAGGGAAACAAATGTACCTTGCTGACACGTTGTCACCAGCCCCTAGACAGTCCACCGAGTAGCACAGCAACAAAAAGACAGATTTTGAGGTCATGGCAGCGAGACACATCTCTTCTCCACGTTTAGATGAGCTCAAGGAACACACAGAAAGGGACCCAACCCTTCAGAAAATATGCAACACTATCAACCATGGATGGCCTACAAAGGAGTTCAAACTGCCAGAAGATGTTCATCAGTACTTTATATTCAGGGACAAGCTCACGATCAAAGATGGTGTCGTTATGAAAGGTCCAAAGGCAGTAATCCCCAAATCACTACAAAGGGACTACATCACAATCCTACATAGAGGCCACCCCGGGACAGAGTCAATGAAACGCCGAGCCAGAGACATTGTGTTTTGGCCCACTATGAAAAAGGATATTGAGAGGAGAACACTTTCATGCCCTGTCTGTAACAGCATAAAACCACCCCAACACAAAGAGCCACTCAAGCTACATCCCATGGTCAACTGTAGCAACAGACATCTTTGAGTGGAATGGCCAGCACCACCTAGTATTGGTCGACTCGTACTCCGGATGATTTGAAGTTGACTTGCTTCGTGACATCACATCCAACACTGTGATTAGAAAACTAAAAAGACATTTCTCAGTTCATGGAATCCCACACAAAGTAATCTCAGACAGTGGGGCCCAGTTCACAAGCCAATGCTGTAAAGAGTTTGCTTCAACCTGGGATTTCATCCATGTGACCAGCAGCCCAGAGTTCCCTCAGGCTAATGGATTAGCTGAAAGAGCTGTGCACAGTGCAAAAAACTGATGGAAAGGTCCAGCCGAGATGGAACAGATGTTTTCCTGAACCTGCTCAACCTTCGTAATGTACCACGTGAACAGACACTTGGTTCACCAGCTGAACGACTTATGTCAAGACAGACACGTACCACCCTCCCCATCTGCAAAACTTTGCTGGTTCCAGCTGACAAGAACAGCAGTATGATCAAGGCACAGCTTACAAAAAAACCGCAATGCTCAAAAGACTTGCTATGACAGATCCAGCAGGCCGCTTCAGTCATTGGCCCAGGGACATGTAGTAAGGTTGCAGGCTCCACAAGGGTTTGACCGAATGGGTACAGTAAAGAGTGTCTGTCAAGAACCAAGAACTTACATCATACAATCAGAAGGGAGAGAGTACAGAATAAACAGGAAACACATTCTTCCTGTCTTGGAACCACCACCACCACAGATTTACCTCAGTGACCCCAGCATCATTTTCCAACAACCAACTGACCAGCATGGACACGACAATCATCCCGTCTCTCATGAGAGGCACCCTCAGCAAAACTCGCAGTGACACCAGTGAACAAAAGACTGTTCAGAAGACTTTCCAGCCCACCCAGAAATCAGTTGATGGCCCATAAATCACACGGGCAGGCCGCGTTTGTAAGCCAAACAGAAAATACATGCAATGAACAGTATAAGGACAACAATCAGAGCGGCTGTTGAAAAAAAAAGGTTTGTTTATATGCATACAACAAGACATTAGGATTTAGATACATTTGAACTCATATTCATTCTATTTCATACTTACCTGTAATGGCCAGGACTATATTGTTGTACTTGCCTGCAGATTATTATTTGTTAGTATTGGAAGCATAGCTAAAGAGAAAGGATGTAGCACATTGTATTTGTTCCAACACGTTTGACATGTAACAGCCACCGTACTAAGGTAACGGCCTACTACTGCTACAGGAAGTACGTCAGCAGTCAGTCTGCCGGTTACATACAAAGAGTTCTGTTGTTCCAATCAATAAACTTGTTAAACGTTCTCCGGTGTCTGACCACTCGTCATTCTACAGGACCCTTTAGTTGACTGGTTACCACAGTCGCGCATGGTCTGGGATACCCGGGTTCGATTTCTGGCTGTGGCGGATTCTCGGCCGCCCCCTGAATTTGCTACATTGGTGTCAGAGTTGGGATGATGCGACCGTGACGCCATCGGAAGAGCATGTGCCGCGAGGCGTGAGGGAGCTAATATGCTGAAGCATGGGGATGCACTTCCCGAAGGAGGGGGGGTAGCGTAGCGATCACGTATAACAAGAGTTGGTAGCCCTTGGCTAACGGGTCAGACCCTTTAGTTGACTAGTTAGCGCAGTTGCCCGTGGTGTGGGCTACCTGGGTTCGATTCCCGGCTGCCCCCTGAATTCGCTACTATATGTTTCTTGTGTCACATGTATGCTAATTATGTCAGGCACAGCATAGCATTTGTTGTCTTTTGGGAAATCTCGACAGTTAAACAGAACATATGTTTCATGGCGGGCTGAGTGCTTATTAAGGCAAACAACACTTCAAGTCTTCTTCTGCATTCACCAATTTTTTCCTTGGGAAAGGAGACCATTAATATGAAGGTGTGTTGAAAGAAAATGTTTATAATGCTAAACAGTACTGAGAAGAGTATCGGTGAGTGGGTTGGGGGGGAGTTTGGGGTCATTGGCTGGTCAGTGCACTCATAGAGAAGAGTTTCATTTAACTTGAGTAAGGGACTTCCCAGCAGAAACACTAACTCATTAAAAACCTGGAACCTGCCTGGAATGCTGCTTACACCTGCAGATTTTATACAGGATTCTTTGAGACATGACCCAAGGGGAAAACATTAAAAGCAGCAGAATGGAAATTGACATGGTCAGGTGAGTTATCCTCCACCATGCTAGTGTATAACTTGTCAGCAGAGAAAACATAAATTTTTTGTCTCTTAGACCTGCATAATGTTTTTTTGTTGTTGTTTTTTTTGGCGCATCCCTTCAGTATTAAATAAGTAGCTGGGAGAAGTAAAGCACTTGTGTAGGAAAAAAAAATGATGAGAGTAAATCCATGTATGTGAAAACCCATATATACTGCTCAAAAAATAAAGGGAACACCTAAAAACACAATATAGACCTCGATGAATGAAATATTTCAGCTGAAAATCTTTATTTATTAGACAGAGGAATGTGTTTAGAGCAAAATAACCTAAGAATGATCAATGGAAATCAAAATCATTAGCCCATTAAGGTCTGGATTCAGAATCATACTCAAAATCAAAGTGGAAAATGAGAACATAGGCTGATCCAACTTCTGTGGAAATTCTTCAAGACGATTCAAAATGAGGCTCAGTAGTGTGTGTGGCCTCCACGTGCCTGTATGCACTCCCTACAACGTCTGGGCATGCTCCTGATGAGACGACGGATGGTCTCCTGAGGGATCTCCTCCCAGACCTGGATCAGGGCATCGGTCAACTCCTGGACAGTCTGTGGTGCGACATCGCGTTGGCGGATGGTACGAGACATGATGTCCCAGAGGTGCTCGATTGGATTCAGGTCTGGGGAACGTGCAGGCCAGTCCATAGCATCAATGCCCTCGACATACAGGAACTGCTGACACACTCTGGCCACATGAGGACGAGCATTGTCATGCATGAGCAGGAACCCAGGGCCCACTGCACCAGCATATGGTCTGACAATGGGTCTGAGGATCTCATCCCGGTACCTAATGGCAGTCACGGTACCTCTGGCTAGCACGTAGAGGTCTGTGCGGCCCTCCAAGGATATGCCTCCCCAGACCATCACTGACCCACCGCCAAACCGGTCATGCTGGAGGACGTTGCAGGCAGCAGAACGTTCTCCACAGTGTCTCCAGACTCTCTCACGTCTGTCACATGTGTTCAGTGTGAACCTGCTCTCATCTGTGAAGAGCACAGGGTGCCAATGGCGAATCTGCCAACCAAGATGTTCTCTGACAAAGGTCAATCGGGCTGCACGGTGTTGGGCTGTGAGCACAGGCCCCAATTGTGGACGTCGGGCCCTCATACCATCCTCATGCATTCTGTTTCTCACTGTTTGAGCAGAAACCTGCATATTAGTGGCCTGTTGAAGGTCGTTTTGTAGGGCTCCGGCAGTGCTCCTCCTGTTCCTCCTTGCACAAAGGACCAGATAGCGGTCCTGCTGCGGGGTTGTTGTCCTCCTGCGGCCCCCTCCACGTCTCCTGGTGTACTGGCCTGTCTCCTGGTACCTCCTCCATGCTCTGGACACTGTGCTGGGAGACACATCAAATCTTCTTGCCACAGCACGCATTGATGTACCATCCTGGATAAGCTGCACTACCTGAGCAACTTCTGTAGGTTGCAGATACCGCCTCATGCCACCTCTAGTGGTGAGGGCACTAGCAAAATGAAAAACTAACCAAAGATCGGCCAGAAAAGATGAGGACAGGCAAATGGTCTGTGGCCACCACCTGCAAATCCATTCCTTTTATAGGGGTTGTCTTGCAAATTGTCTAATTTCCACCTGGTGGAAATTAGACAATTTACCAACAGGTGAAATTGATTCACAAATCAGTGTTGCTTCCTAACTGGACAGGTTGATATCTCAAAAGTGTGATTGACTTGGAGCTACATTGCATTGCTTATGTGTTCCCTTTATTTTTTTGAGCAGTGTATATTTGTAATGGACACTAAATTTCCTTTTCAAGGCACCATTACATTCAGTTGAGGGCATGCAATCTGATGCTGTAATATTATTGGTACTCAGTTCATATAACACAGGTCTGTATATGTGTGCTCTGTGTCCAAAACTCCTAACATACTCCAGTCTAATGATACATATGCCTCTACAGTTCCATTGGCCTAGGCTCTAGAGAGTGCTGCTATTGCTAAATAAACATTAAGATACATTACACAATTGCAAATAATCTGCTATTGCAAAATAAACATTAAGATACATAAGATACCATTAAGATACAGCCCCCCATCACTCTTAAAGCACTTGTTCCCTCCAGCACTATGCATCTAGGATCATGTGTCAGGGAGACGCATCCTATTTATATTAAACTAATTGTTTATATCTCTCAGCATGAAATACAATTAGCAAAAGTAATTTTGAACTGGATATTATTCAAGATCTGTGATTCCAGCTGCAGCAATTTGTACCAAGTAGTCTAAAATGTGGCAGCCCCTGTGCAGGGAACCCTATTCTAAGAGAACAGCCAGCACTGAATGGGGTAAGGTGGATTTGAAGGGCAATGTGACACTGTTGCACCAATCTGTCAATGGTGTGATGAGAAACAACACGTAAACACCAGATAGGGAAGCAAGATAAAATGACTAAGTGTGTGTGTGTGTGTGTGTGTGTGAGAGAGAGAGAGCGAGAGAGAGAGAGAGAGAGAGAGAGAGAGAGAGAGAGAGAGAGAGAGTGTGTGCACGTGTGTGTGCGTGCATCCATGTGCGTGTGTGTGCATTTGTGAGGTTATTTGTATTTGTGTGTGTGTGTGTGTGTGTGTGTGTGTGTGTGTGTGTGTGTGTGTGTGTGTGTGTGTGTGTGTGTGTGTGTGTGTGTGTGTGTGTGTGAGTGAGAGAGAGAGAGAGAGTAGGTGGTCGAGAAAGGGGTCGAGAATAAATGACAGAAAGGCAGAGACAAGTGATGAAAAACAGACAAGAGTCATAAAGACACAGAGGAAGTAAAGTGTGCATTTTAACTTCTGGAGTGATTCTGAATTGCTGGTTCATCTAGAATAGAGTACGTATCATCTTTCGTGCTTAACAAGTTGGTATTAGTCTTATTCCAGCTGCTCGAGTATTAGTCCTTTTCTCTATAGATCCGCTGCTGGTTCCTAGTGGGAACTACTGGGATCTTATTCTAGCTGTAGCTGTTTTTCACTTAGTGTGTCCTTAAATATTTATTGTTTCCTAGTTGTTTTGACTTAGTTATCCTTTTAGCTTATAAATATATTCCTTGGTGACTTGCTGTTTGCAGTTGTAATAGTTTTGTGTGAGGTTTGATAGAGTTTTACTTAAGTGACCAGTTTCTGGACAATAAGCCTACTTTCATGTTAGCTTTTTGGCGAATTGGGTGTTAAGTGGCCAGGGTGTTACCTGCACTCCTGGCAGACAAACCACTGCTACTATGCGTCAGGCAAACAAGCCGAGGGCAAACAGGTCTAGGCTGAAAGAAGGCTAGAGTGAACAAAGGCAAGCGCGACTTTTTCAAGCCAAGACTTCGTCAAGCAAGGACTGTGCTTTTTAGATCCGGTCAGTCGTCTGTATTTTGTGGACCTAGTATAGACTATGTGTTTCCTTCGCATTCCTGTCCTTCCCTCTTTCCGGGGTTGGCATAGCACTCCTAGGCGCTGTGACTCTATCAATCACATCTATCCCACTCTCTCTACTCACGTTGCGCAAGTGGTGATGGGAGGGCTCTGGAATTGCCAGTCCATGGTGCCGAAAGCTGAGTTTATCTCAGGCTACGCATCCTTGCTCTCCCTCAACTTTCTTGCCCTAACTGAGACCTGGATCATGCCAGAAAACACTACCACACCCGCAGCTCTGTCAGATGTGTACTCTGGGAGGCGGGGTGGTGGTACTGGCCTGCTAATCTCCCTGAAATGGAAATACTCTCTTGTTTCCATTCCACAATTTTCTCCTCCCTCTTTTGAATTTCATTTTGTTACTGTCTCTTATCCAGTCAAACTCACCATTATGGTTGTGTACCGCCCACCAGGCCCCCTTGGTGAGTTTCTGGAGGAGTTTGACACACTTGTCTCACACATCCCTGATGATGACTCTGCACTTATCCTTCTTGGTGACTCCAACATCCACACTGACAAGCTAGATCCTCTTCTCTCTTTCCTCTCCTCCTTTGACCTTCACCTCTCACCCTCTCCTTCTACCCACAAGGCCGGCAACCAGCTGGACCTTATCTTTACTAGACACTGTCCTATTTCCAATCCTCTGTTACTCCCCTCTAGCTGTCTGACCACCTGTCCCCTCACCTCCAGGCCTGCACACCCAATGCCACCTGACCCTTGGCTGTCCAACTCAGTACGTACTGACAGACAGAGCCTAAGAGTGGCAGAGCGCAAATGGAGAAAAGGCAAACACCCAGAGGACCTTCTCAACTTCCAATCTCTTCTTTCCACTTTCTCCTCCTCCCTTTCTGTGGCTAAAGCTGCCTTCTATCGCTCTAAAATCCAATCCTATGCCTCTAATCCTAAGAAACTCTTTGAAACCTTCTCTACACTTCAACCCCCACCTCCTCCTACTTCCTCCATTCTCCCTGATGACTTCGCTAACTTCTTTGACAAGAAGGTAAAAGACATCAGATCCTCCTTTTCTCACCACCCGGTTAGCGCTCCTTGCACTAGCCCACCCTTTGCACCCTCCCTCAACTCTCCACATCCCTCCCTATCCCACCTTGCTCCCCTCTCCCCCGACGAGGTCCTCAACCTCATCACATCCAGTCGCCCCACCACATGCTCCCTTGACCCGTTCCATCTGCCTTCAAGACTACTAGAGTCACCCCCCTTCTCAAAAAACCATCACTTAACCTCTCTGACATAAAAAACTACAGACCGGTTTCCCTTCTACCCTTTCTATCCAAAACTCTCGAATGTGCTGTCTTTAACCAACTTTCTTTGTACCTCCACCAGAACAACCTCCTGGACCCCAACCAGTCTGGGTTCAAGGTGGGTCACTCAACAGAGACGGCCCTTCTTGCAGTGACAGAATCGATGCACTCTGCGAGAGCAAACTCTCTCTCCTCTGTCCTGATACTGCTGGACCTGTCAGCTGCGTTCAACACAGTGAACAACCAGATCCTCCTCTCTACCCTCGAGGGGCTGGGTGTCACAGGCTCTGCACTCTCAATGTTTGCATCCTACCTGACGAGTCACTCCTACCAGGTGACATGGAGGGGATCTGTGTCAGAGCCTCGCAGACTGACTACAGGCATTCCACAAGGTTCGGTTCTGGGTCCTCTCCTGTTCTGCCTGTACACGACATCTCTGGGTTCTGTTATTCGCTCGCATGACTTCTCTTACCATTGTTATGCCAATGACACCCAGCAGATCTTGTCCTTCCCTCTCTCTGACACACAAGTAGAGACACATTGCTGCGTGCTTGACTGGCATCTTGGAGTGGATGACGACACACCACCTGAAGCTCAATCTGGACCAGACAGCGGTGATGTTCCTCCCGAGTAAAGGTTGCCCGCACCAAGACCTGGCCACCACCATTGACAACACCGTGGTGATGCTAACTCGGACTGCGAGGAATCTGGGTGTGATCCTGGATGACCAACTGTTGTTCGCTACAAACGTTGCATCGGTTGCTCGCTCCTGCAGATTTCTCCTCTATAACTTCATGAGGATTCGCCCATTCCTCACCGACGAGATGGCACAGGTGCTCATCCTGGCTCTGGTCATCTCCCAGCTGGACTACAGCAACTCCCTCCTTGCTGGCACCTTGGCGTCGGCCATCAGACCTCTGGAGCTTGTTCAGAAAGCTGCAGCTCGTCTAGTGTTCAACCGCCCTAAGTTCTCCCACACAACTCCCCTTCTCATGTCCCTACACTGGCTCCCGGTAGCTGCTCGCATCCAGTTTAAGACTCTGGTGCTAGCCTACAGGGCAGTGAAAGAAACAGCTCCTTCCTATCTCCAGGCCATGGTCAAGCCCTACACCCCCGCCCGACCACTTCGCTCTGCTGCCTCGGGACGCCTGGTTGCCCTGTTGCTCAGAGGCCCGTGCTGCCGATCGACCCGGTCACAGCTCTTTTCTGTCCTGGCCCCACAGTGGTAGAATGAACTCCCAACTGCTGTCAGGACAGTGGAGTCGCTGCGCAGGTGAAAATTCACCTCTTCAAGAACTACTACCCTGTTACTTGCTCTTAGCACTTATTGTATTCACTCATTTAAAAAAAAATCCTCTTCCGCTTTTACTTTAGCACTGGTTTTGCTCTTAGATGCTTGTTTAGAGAGAAGATGCACTTATGACCTCTGATGACTTGTAGTTCTCCTGATTTCCTACGTTAAATGCACTTATTGTAAGTCGCTTTGGATAAAAGCATCGGCTAAATGGCTGTAATTAAAGAGCTGATCGATGACAAAAAGCTAATGCCTTTGTCACACATAGAAAAGGCAAATGTTTGGACAAAGGGAAATAAACCTAAAGAAATAACATTGATGATCAGTTACAGACCTCCTCGGGAAGGTGAACTTCATCGTATTTTGGATGAAGCCATAGCAACAAGGACTGACCACGAAGGCTGCCCCTGCTTGAATGCAGTGCTCCATCACCATGTCTGTTGCAACACCACATGCATGGAGAGCCACCTGCAG